>NW_020867741.1:0-35541 GCF_003369695.1 Bos indicus x Bos taurus
CCAGCCCAAGATGGAGTCCTGCTTTCAAGATGGAGCCGGTTCTGTCTGTTTCCTCCTTCAATGGTAGTGACATAAGGATGTATATAGACAGATACCAGAATAGAATGGAGATGCAAGAAACAAACCATATCTCTGTGGTCAATTGATTATTGTGAGGGGTGCAGAGGCCATTCAATGGCAAAGAATAATTTTCAACAAATGGTCTTGGGATAACTGGATGTTCACAACCAAAGAATCAGTTTAGACTTATACCTCACACTGTATATAACTAACTAAAAATTGATAAAAAACCTAAATATAAAAGCAAAACTATAAAGCACTCAGAGGAAAACAGAGATGTAAATGTTACTGTTGGATTAGGCAATGATTTCCTAGATATGCTACAAAAGCACAAGCACCAAAAGAAACAAAAACAGGCAATTTGGAATCATCAAAATGAAAACTTTTATCCTTCAAAGGACACTATCAAGAAAGTGAAACATCCTGGGCACCTACTGGATACTGGCAAGGAGCCTTGAATCCCAGGCAGACCAGAAGAACACCCAAACAACCCTGTATGGTGTGGGAAGGGGGAAACGAGGGGGAAGGAGATGTGCAGGCTAGGTGGGATCAGTGCTCCTGAGGTGCAGCTAGGGAGGGAAAAGTTCCCACCTCTGGAGAGGCACTCTTGCCTCGAGGGGATCTGTGGGATGGGGAAGGACCTTTGGGGTTATGGAGGAATGCACCTGGTGTTTCTGCCCCCACTCCCCCCATTCAACCTCCAGGACCTGCTGAGGCCTGGGGCTTACTCCTCTGTACTCTGAAACTGGAGGCACTCTGGGGCCCCCTCCAGGCCACACTCAGCATAGGCCACACCCCTGCCTAAGCCACCCTGCCTGAGCCCCACCATTCCTAAGCCCTGCCCTTTACAGCAAAGGTTTCTTCTACCTTTTAAAAATTTCCCTATTTGCTAGTGTAGCTGTGTCTTACCTTCCAGTGATTGTTTCGTTATATGTTTAATTTTTCTAATTTAATCTGTTAGTTTTCTTACTCATTTTATTTTTTATTATTTGTCATTGTCTTCCACCTTTCTTTTCTTTTCCTTTATTTCCTGGTTTGCCATACAGCTTGCAGGATCTTGATTCATGAGCTTGAGCTCCTGTGGTGGGAGGACCAAGTCCAAACTGCTGGATTAACAGAGACACTCAGACCTCACGGAATACTATTTGGAGTGAGGTCTCTGGAGGGCCACATCTAAACACCTGGTCCTGGCCCTGCTTAACTGCCTGCAAACTCCAGTGCTAAAATTCTCAGGCCAATCAAGCAGTGAGTGAAGAACACAGTTCCGCCTAACAAAAACAATGATATGACAAAAAATATGTACAGACAAAAGAGCAAGGTAAAAACCCTAAAAGACCACATAAATGAAGAGGAAATAGGGGAAACTACCTGGAAAACAATTTAGAGTAAGGATATTAAAGATGATCCAAAATCTTGAAATACAATGGAGGCATGGATTTAAAAAAATACAAGAAATGTTTGACAAAGATTTAGAAGAAATAAGGCACAAACAAAGTTGAAAACACAATACCTGAAATGAAAAATACACTAGAAGAAATCAATATTGAGACTCACTGAGCAGGAGAACAAATAAGTGAGTTGGAAGACAGAATGGTGGAAATAACTGCTGAAGAGCAGAATAAAGAAAAAGAATGAAAAAACGTATATCTATTTCTGTCATGACTGTCTTTCTGAGACACATTCTCCACTAAGGGTAACCTGGGACTACCTATCACCACAGTTTGTGGATGCATAAGAAAGACTGCACTGGAAGGAAAAAAATATAGCCTTCAGCCCCTTTCTCACCTGCAGAGACCCTGCGGTTCCAGGACTCTACCTCAATGGCAGGAAAAACGCAACCTGCATTGCACATGCCCAACTCAGTGAGCATGCGCAGTGTGTGCGTGCACATCCGTTGCTGCGCATGCGCCTTGGTGCCATACGCCGTCCTGAGCGATCTGTGAGGAGCGTTGGGCCTGAGACGGGTCTGTTTATTCAGTCCCGGTTCTTTCTCACTACTTAAGACTCACCAGGTAGGTTCACAGGTCTGTCCTGTCTGGAGTTTAAGTGTGTGTGCCTGTGAGGGGGAGCCAGCAAGTTTCCCGCGGATCGGGCAGTGTGATCTAGGGCCGTTGAGGAGGAAGGCCCTCAAGATAGTCGTCTTTCTCCTCACAAGTGTCGCGACTCCATAGTTCTTGCCTTGATGGCCGTAGAGGAAGGGCAGTGGGCAGAGGAGGGCAGGGGGGTAGGATGATGGTGGGGGGAGACTTGGGGGTGCTATTTGAGATATCTGGTTCATTGGGGCCCTGGAACTGACGACAGAGCACAGAATCTGGGGCCGGCAGTGGGACCTGGGCAGGGGGCGGGTGGGCGATTAAGGAAAGGCCTAGAAACCGGACCGCAGTGGGGTTGTGACTGTATCGCGGATTTTGTGGTAAGGTGCCAAGAGAGAAGTGGACCGGTTGCTCTGTATGCAGCCTCACCTCAGCCCCAGACACTGAGAAAATCGCCATAGTCAGGCTGTAAAGACTGAGCCTTTCTTCGTGTTCCAACTGAATTCCAAGGGAGTTGGGGAAAATAGGTCTGGTGAATAGGAGTGTGACATGAGCAGTAGTCCTGAGCTTTTGAATTCCTAGCAGTATTTCACTAAAGATCTTCATGATGGAGAAGTCTGTTGTGAAATCAAACTTCCTCACAAAAATTCAGCCTTCTTATGTACCTTAAGGTGATTTCTCTGCCAGCTTCGCAAAGACACAAATGGCTTTGCAAGCGACTGTATTTGGTGTAATTGAAATGCATGTACACTCATACTTAACCAGAGTTTTCTTTCGAAAGTATTTTCACATTAAAAAAAAAAACAAGTCAACATAAGGTCATAAAAGTGATCAAATATAGCTGTACTCTTAAATACATTTTCTAAATCACAACATTCTGCTTTCAGGGAGAAATATGAGTGGGCAAGTGGCATCAGCATTGGGACCTACAAAGCAAGATTGCTCCCAGGTGGATGAACCTGTGGTTGTGAGTAACCTTACCATTTGGTGTTTTCTATTAGCACAAGTTTATTTTTGAGAAAATGATGTTAGGTAGTACAGATGCAGTGATAAAGGCCTTCCATGCTGATAAAGGGTGACACTTTGTCTTAGGAAGGAACATTGATCCAGATATATTATAGTCCAGCGTTGCCTGGATGATTATACTGTTAAATTCCCTGGAAATGTGCCCAGTGACTCCCTCCTCCTGCTTATTAACAACAGGCTGCATACTTCCATCCCAACATAGACTTAAATAACTTCCAAAGTCTTCCTGGGTAACTCTTCTCTGTGGGAAGAGTAACTTTATTAAAAGTAAGTACATAGTATTGTGTTGGGAAAATGTTGTTAGGTTTACTTATGCTCAGATATATCTATGTATTATGTATATTTATGCTATTAGATGTATTAACAAGAAAAGGTTTTATTTGCATGCACTCTCTACTAGGACCAGCAGCCCAGTGTTGAGCAACCTCAACAAGAGGAACCGCCAGCTGAGATTCAGGATATCACACCTAGAAAGGAGGAAGTACATGTAGAGGATCCAGTGAATCGTGATGAAGAAGAGGAGAAGGATCCCTTTGAAGGTAAAGTGTATCTGTGCCTCATGCCTTAAGACATAACCAGTAAGAAGAGGAAAGGAAACATTAGAAAAGGACTTCAGACAGTTCCTAAGAAACTGAGGAGAGTATAGTTTGCAGGTCAGTGTGGTCCCTCAAATTTTCCCTTGTTTTCAAGACAAAGAGAAGGGGGCAACCTAGTTGTCTGAGGACAACCCTGGAAAAGGAAAATGGTAATAACATTCGCAAATTCTGCTTTCCTTTTTCTCCAGCAAAACATTCCCGGAATAATGCTCCTGAGGTTCTTATTCATCACATTTTTAGCATACTAACCTAAGGCTTTTAATTCATAACACCGAGGGAATGAATATCATCATTCCCTTGTTATATTGTATGCTTTACAGCTTAATTGATGCTTTTTTTTTAAAAGATTCTGGCCTGGAAGCTGATCTCCAGCGATTGGCTCTGGCAAAGACTGGGGGTGAAGGTGGAGATGGTCCCGATGTCAGGGAGGAGTTTGCATCAAATATAGAGCCTGTTGAAATGCCAGAAGCAGGTATGTCATCCATTCAGAAAGTAATTTATGTGGTTTCTGTTTTTCAGAATATCTTTACTAATATAGAGGGAACATTACTATTACTTTAATAACAGAGTTCACATATTCTTTGAAAGATAGTTCAGACCCCAGATGCCTGAGTGCCTGACTTACAGACTTTCAAATAAAGAAACAGAGAGGATCAAAGCCATATCGAATTGAAAATAGGGAACCGTTTCTTCTCTTGAGTATAAGTACTTTAAGCAACAGCTAATAATTTTCAGGTTCTTTTATAATTTCTGCTTGTAGCAAATATGGAATGCATTTGTAATAAATATCAGTTTATATGAAATATGCTTAGGCATCCAAGTAGGTTCTAGTACCAGCTTTAGCATAATGTGTGTGATTCTGTATAATCCCTTAACTTCTAAACTCAACTTTACTCCTGTAAGTTGTAAATTCAGAACAGATACACGACGATGCTGATTTTTCAATGCTAATTTCTGCATTCTCTGATTCTCTTTGATGGAATGCATACAAGAATACTCTGTTTTGTATGATGTATTTATCATAAAATATCATCTTGAGTCAAATTATAACAAGGGAATTGAGATTTCATTTTCTAACAGGGGACACATGTACACCTGTGGCTGATTCATGTCAATGTATGGCAAAACCCACCAGAATATTGTAATTAGTCTCCAATTAAAATCAATTAATTAATTTTTTATAAAAGAAAATGAGCCAACATTCTGCTTGATGTATGTTAAGTTCTCTCAAATTCTGAATTCTCTAGCTCTTTAAAAAATAGTTGCATTTTAAATCCTTTCCCCAGGGAAGCATGAAATGACTGAATAATAAAATGGCCAAAGATAGTCTAGTTTCCTGTTTCTGTGGCTGATCAAGTTGAGAGAGTGCATTTAGTCAGTGATATTCAAGGCAGGTGTGAGTAAGATACATATGCTAAGCACACTACCTGCCCCCACGTTTGGTCTTTTTTTTTGAGGGGCGCGCGAGGTTGCTTATTTTAATTGGAGGATGATTACTTTACAATACTATGAAGGTTTTACCATATACCCCACTCTCGCTCTTAAAGAACTAATAAAAATCTGAGCCTCATGATATAATCCTCTCTAACCGTATCAAGTATGTTATTTTTCCTCTTTGATGCATGAGTTTAAAAAGTTTTGAAGGCCAAAAATTGTAACTAGTTCTTCTTGCATAATCAACTCAGTATCTTTCACATACCTGTTTTCCAACTTGCTGAGAATAAATTGCATGATTCTGATTTTAAAGGAGGAACTTCATAATTAGGGAAGAATTTACTGTGTATTAGCCTTCTAAATATTTTCACTTTACATTTTTGTTCCATTCTATTTGAACAATTAGATGAAAATGCAACTTTCAGACGACTTTCAAGTAACTACAGAACATGATTAAAATGTTCTCATAGAAAAATCTTAGCCCTAAATATGCGTGGTATTTAAAAAGAAAAATACATAAATTACAAGGTACATAAATACAAAATCCTACATCCAACATAAAAGGTAAGAAAAAGAGCAACAGAATAAACTTAAGGGAAAAAGAAAAAGATATTTATTAAAAGACAGGTATGAAGTGTTAGGAAGAGGAAAATAAACTCAACTAATAAATAAAGACAATGTGCTAGTTTACATAATTTTTAATATATATATATATATACACACACATTTTTTAATATTCTTCTCTGTTGTGATTTATCACAGGAGATTGGACATTAGTTCCCTGTGCTGTATAGTAGGACCTTGTTGTTTATCCATTCTGAATGTAATGGTTTGTATCTGCCAACCCCAAACTGCCAGTCCATTCCTCTAGTTTACATAATTGTGAAGCAAATGGACAAAGCCCAAGTACACATAATTAGAAATATGAACAAGACACTAACAGTTAGGGTAACAGTTAGTATATTACAGAATTAAAGCAGAGTATAATCTGGAACTCAAATATTTTCAGAATATTGATGAAATGGCTAGTAGGGTAGAAAAACATATTATTTAACATACCCCACAGTAACTAAATAACTAAACATCACAAATACCGTGGATGAACTTTTGAAATTGGTCAGAGTTTTCTCTCAAAAGCCATTATCATTTAGAAACAAAAAAATCTGCTTTTCCAGATTTTCTTTCTCTCTTCCTACTTGCTTTTCTCTCTCACTCATAGTCCCTCTTGCTCTCCCTTTTCTTCTCTCCTTTTTTTCTTTCTTTCTTTTTTTTTTGGTGTGGCTGTGAGAAACAGTCCTATTTCTGCTTCACATTTTGATGTCACCATGTAGCCAGTGATAGTAATGACTTAAAATTAGTGTCACATATAATTTATTATACCAACTGGAATGCTTCCCAGGGTGAAAAGAAACATTTAGAATTACATGAGGGCCCCAAGTAAAAAAGGGGACAAATGTTTAACCGACTTAAAACCACCATATCAGGGATGAAGTAGAACAAATGAAAATGTCTACAGTTTTCGACAGTAGAGAAGAAACAAATGTAATACTGGCCTTTTTGTTTACTTCACTTAAGCAGTAACAGAGAGAACAACTGTTTAGCTATCCTATATTTGGAATATTATTTCAAACCAATGCATTTAAATGATACTTTTTTGGGATTTTTTGTTTCAGTTTTTGTGTATTTTGTTCTCCTTAGGGTGCTTTTTGTTGTTAGATATTTTACTGAATGTGTACACAGTTTTGCCTTCTACTGAAAACTACCTTCTGATAGGTTCCATTGATTTCATTTGTTCCGAATTCAGTGTCCTTCTTTTCTTGTACAGCTAGGAAGAGTAGTGTGTTTTTAAAAATACTGGTAATGTGCCTGAAAAGTCTATAAAATCTCTATAGAGGATTAACTGAAGGTAAGCCAAAGGGTCGCCCTTAGTGTTCCTGTTTTAGTCCATTTTATCAAACTACAACTGCAGTGAACTTTGTATACCTCTCCTGTCATCGAAATAAAGTTCTGCTAAGTAACTTTTTTTTTTAAGTAACTTTTTTAATGTTTGTATTATAGGTGAAGGGCAGCCATTTGCTTGAAAGAAGATAAACTGAAACCATCTGTGCTGTTCTTATATTGTGTATTTGACTATTAAATTTCGGTCAATAAAGTTTCGTTTTCTACTTGCACAATTTTTGTTAAATTTATCCCCGGGTATTTAATGTTATTGAAAATTCATGGTTTGTGATTTTTATTGTCTAGTTGATGCTGTATGTAGAGATAGAATGTCTATATATAGATTTTCTGTCCAACAATTCCTCTAAATATGCATATTAATTCCAAAATTTAGATCTAGATTATTTTTGCTTTTCAAAATATACTATTATATTTGAATATCAACAGTTTCTACTGGCTTAAACCTTAAACCTGTCCTCATTTTTTAGCATTGAACAAACCTGGCCAGAATAGTCTTGACTAAATCAGGTGATAATCGGCTTTTTTCCCAATAGGAAATGAAAAATCTTCTCCATTTCAACCTGTTTACGTTGCTTTTTTGTAGATATACTTTATCAGAGTAAGTTCCATTCTATTCCTAGTTTGCTGTCTTGAATATAGATTAATTTTCATCAAACACTTATACTGCATCAATTGTGATGATCATAGAATTGTTTTCCCTCCATTTTTCTATTAATGTGGTGAATTGCATTGGTAACCTCATACATGTAAACCACCCTTGCACTTCTAGGGTTAAAAAAATTGGGTCATAACATATTCTTTAGGTGTAATCTACATGTTAATGCATATACATACATATATATACGCACACATAAAAAATTCATAAAAGCCTGTGGTCTTCTTTTGAATAAATGGGTTTACAAAATGTGCCACCCAAATCTCATACGGTGTCCCTGATGAAATCATTGACAGAGAAGCATTTTTAAAAACTTAATATATAGAGAAATGGAATGCCAAAGCCATTGTTTTTTTTTTTTTGCTACCAAAGCCATTGTTAAAGGTTGTAGGGAGACAGGAAAAGAACTGCTGTCAAATTGCATGGCAAATGGCACAGCATATCTTTCACACATTTCTGACTTGCCTTCC
The DNA here is from genome assembly GCF_003369695.1 of Bos indicus x Bos taurus. Classification (NCBI taxonomy): domain Eukaryota; kingdom Metazoa; phylum Chordata; class Mammalia; order Artiodactyla; family Bovidae; genus Bos; species Bos indicus x Bos taurus. The sequence goes on from NW_020867741.1 coordinate 8,234, forward strand.
AACGGTTTTTGGGTGCAGGGAGAGAACAGCCACAAACATCTTTTCTTCTCCATGACATCCTCCATTGGCTTGATAGTCACCAGATCTCAGAAGCCCTCCAGTTGTCTGTGAGTGTGTGTGTGTGTGTGTGTGTGTGTGTGTGTGTGTGTGTGTGTGAATCACTTAGTCGTGTCCGACTCTTTGCAACCCCACGAACTGTAGCCCACCAGGCTTCTCTGTCCATGGAATTCTCCAGGCAAGAATACTAGAGTGGATTGCCATTCCCTTCTCCAGAGGATCCTCCCAGCCCAGGGATCGAACCCTGGTCTCCTGCAGATTCTTTACTGTTTGAGCTATGGGGAAGTCCTCCAGCTGTCTGATTCCTCCCTTATATCCTTATTATTAATATAATAACAAAACGCTTACATCTCTGAGCCCCCATCTGCATCCTCATCACCAAAAAAATATATTTCTGCAACAAAGGACCTACTCAGACTTCACTCTGCTTAGCGAATAACAGGATTATAAATAGCAGCTGTTGTGCCCTTACAGAGGTATGAAAATCCAGGTCCAAAAGGATTGAAAATGGGAGGTTCAAATCTACCATGAGACTTAAATAAGAGTATCCCATCTTACCAAAAAGTATGTGACAAAGCCCCTAGGTCATGGAGCTGTCTGACAAGATTAGATCCTAGCTAGAAGAAAAGGGAAAGGAATGAGGGGAACTTCGTGAGACAAAATGACTTGAGTCTTATCTGCTCTGTCTCCGTATTGGCTATGACCTGACATAACTGGGCTTCCCTGGTGGCTCAGACGGTAAAGAATCCGCCTGCACTGCTGGAGACCTGGGTTTGATCCCTGTGTTGGGACGATCTCCTGGAGGAGGCCACGGCAACCCACTCCAGTATTCTTGCCTGAAGAATCCCCATGGATAGAAGTGCCTGACGGACTATAGTCCACGGGGTCACAAAGAGTCAGATACGACTGAGCGACTAAGCACAGCACGTGACATAACTAAGATTATCAGTACTGGCTCTGACACATACTGAGTGAAGGTGAGAAAGGTATTTACATCCTTTGGATCTGTTTCCCCATTTCTAAAATGGAAATTACAATTTTACACTAAATATTTGTTATGAAGAATAAACAAGATAACATGTGCAATAGGCATTACATTGCAAATGGATTTGGCTTATTCTCCAATTTTTCATTTAAACATTTATTTTTACAATACAATTCTCTCAGAAGTGATACAGATTTTGAATTTCAAGTAGGATATAAGGTTAACTTTTAAAATGAACTGGACTTCAGAAACATATTTTGTCTAAGTAAATATATTGATTCAATAGCAGATTCAGTAGCTGGTATCAGACATGGCATCCATTGTAAGGTTGGTTTGTTAATGAGGACTGACAAGGCTACCCTGAGTCATAGCATGTAGTGAAAACCGTGCTCCTTGCTGTGTGTGATGACAAAATAAGCCAGTATTCTGGTCACGCAACATCACACAACTCAACACCAGATTCTGTCACATAGTCAGGCAGCCCGTCCCTAAGTCACAGCACAGGAGCTACAGGGCCTCAGGGCACCGTAGCAGTTGTTAGTTTGGCTTGTCACCTTCTATGGGCTTGGCCAGTAAGGAGACAATGAACCCAAATGGATTCAGATTCTACCTTACAGACAGTGCAGAAGCAATATGACCCTGGTGTCACTTGCCTTGTCCCTAGTCCCGCGGTTTGCCACTGAATTGGAAGGCCTCAGTAACAGGCACTACAGGTGGTGGGTCTCTGCCAGGAAGGAGTCCACAGTTGTGCCCTATGGCACTGAGCAGCTCTGCAGTCCACAGCTGTAGTTTCAGCTTGCGCTAGGGAGACCATCCTATGTTCAACTGAAACCACAGGTGGATGAGTAACAACTTTGTGTCACCTCCAGCTGGATGAGGAGGCAGGTGAGAAATGGCCTCATAGCAGCTCTTCATCAGGCTGCTTATCTCCCCTTGCTGCAAGACCAATCTGGAGGTTCTCTGCCAAAATTCAAGTCAGCCTGCAGTTTAGCCTTGCCTACGTAGCCTAAGTGGGGACATGCAAGGGCACCAGGGCACCAAGACAGAGTCACACTCCTACAGTGTCTGGAACAAGACACAAGGCTTTATGTATGATGCTACAAATATGACACCTATATACTGACTCCTACATGGAGGAGACCTTTTCCTGTCAGTCATAAAAATACTCCTTCATTGAGTACACACACATTGATTACTAGCATGTCTCAGGACGTGTCTGCAATGCTTGAAATAACAAGACCAGTGATGTGAGGTGGATGATGGGAATATCACCCTGGGGAGCCAGACAGACACATAAAAAGAAAAGAAGTGCAAAGGAGAAACACAGGGAATGGACCTAAGGGAAAAGCAAAGTAAAACGGTGAGCAGGGTGGCCAAGAAGCAGGAGGAAAGCTAGAAGATAAGGTTCATTCTAAGAGTGAAAGAGGTTATATATAACACAGTCGTGCTTTGACCCAGGCTGTGGATGAGAGGCACAACCTCCCCTGCATCACTGCCCCTTTTGAGGGTGGTGTCTGGGAGTCTAGAGATTCTGAAGGGAGAGAAGGAAAATTCATAGTGCAGGGGGTACGTGCACCCGCCCTGATAGAGATGCAGGTGCAGCTTGTTACAGTTACCAGGTGGGGATGAGCAGAGTTGGATTCGGTGACTCAAGAAGAAATGTGCAAATGAATGTAAAGGGAGAAAGCACATGGAGAGGGGGTAAACAGCTCCAACTCCCATTTCTGTACCAGGGTAGGTGCTCCATATTACTGTCGTGAGAAGGCTCCCTGGTCTGAGCTCTGGGAGGGAGTGATGAGCATTCTAAGGACCCATCATCACCAAAGCAGGGGGCACTTGAGTGTTTGAAGACTTAAGTCTCAGCCTTTACCACTGACAGACACAGAAAGCTTCTTCGCCCTGCTGAGAGTGGGGCTCTGGAAGCTTAGGGAAGCTCAAAGGTAAGGTGGAGGTGGTGGTGGTTGTTCAGTCGCTCAGTTGTGTCCAACTATTTACTACCCATGGCCTGCAGCATGTCAGGCTCCTCTGTCCTCCACTATCTCCCTGAGTTTGATCAAATTAATGTCCATTGGGCTGGTAATGCTATCTAATCATCTCATCCTCTGTCGCCCCCTTCTCCTCCTGCCTTCAGTCTTTTTGCATCAGGGTCCTTTTCAATGAGTCAGCTATTCGCATCAGGTGGCCAAAGTATTGCAGGTTCAGCATCAATCCTTCCAGTGAATATTCAGAATTCATTTCCTTTAGGATTGGCGGGTTTGTTCTCCTTGCTGTCCAAGGGATTCTCAAGGCTCATCTCTAGCACCACAATTCGAAAGCATCAATTCTTTGGCACTCAGCCTTCTTAGTGACCCAACTCACACATCTGTACATCACTATTGGAAGAACCATAGTTTTGACTCTACAGACCTTTGTCAGCAAAGTGATGGCTCTGCTTTTTAATATGGTGTCTAGGTTTGTCATGGTCTTCCCTGGGGGCTCAGCGGTAAAGAATCTGTCTGTTATGCAGCACACTTAGGAGATATGGGTTCAATCCCTGGGTCAGGAAGTTCCCCTGGTGGTGGGCATGGCAACCCACTCTAGTATTCTCATCTCGAGAATCCCCTGGACAGAGGAGCCTGGTGGGCCTCTGTCCATGGGGTCGTAAAGAGCCAGACACTACTGAAGTGCCTGAGAATTCATGTAAGCTAGATTTGTCATAGCTTTCCTTCCAAGGAGCAAGCGTCTTTTAATTTCATGGCTGCAGTCACCATTTGCAGTGATTTTTGAGCCCAAGAAAATGAAATATGTCACTGCTTCCACTTCAGTTCAGTTCAGTCACTCAGCCGTGTCTGCGTCTTTGTGACCCCTTGAACCGTGGGTAGCCCATCCCCTCTCCAGCGGATCTTCCCAACCCAGGACTCAGACCAGGGTCTCCTGCATTGCAGGAGGATTCTTTCACAGCTGAGCTATCAGGGATTGAAACATTTCACATTGTTGTTCAGTGGCTCAGTTGCGTCCAACTCTTTAAAACCTTGTGGACTGCAGCATGCCAGGTTTTCCTGTCCTTCACTATATCCCAGAGTTTGCTCAAACCCGTGTCCATTGAGGCAATGATGCCATCCAACCATCTCATCCTCTGTTGGTCCCTTTTCCTCCTGCCCTCAATCTTCCCCAGCAGCAGGGTCTTTTCCAATGAGTCGGCTCTTCACATCAGGTAGCCACAATATTGGAGTTTCAGCTTCAACATCAGTCCTTCCAATGAACACCCAGGAATGATTTCCTTTAGGATGGACTAGTTGGATCTCCTTGCAGTCCAAGGGACTCTCAAGAGTCTTCTTCAACACCACAGCTCAAATGCACCAATTCTTTGGCACTCAGCTTTCTTTATAGTCCAACTCTCATATCCATACATGACCACTGGAAAAACCATAGCCTTGACTAGATGGACCCTTGTTGACAAAGTAATGTCTCTGCTTTTTAAGATGCTGTCTAGTTTGGTCAAAACTTTCCTTCCAAGGAGTAAGCATCTTTTACTTTCATGGCTGCAGTCACCATCTGCAGTGATTTTGGAGCCCAAAAAAATAAAGTCTGTCACTGTTTCCCCTGATTTCCCATCTATTTCCCATGAGATGATGGGACCAGATGCCATCATCTTAGTTTTCTGAATGTTGAGCTTTGAGCCAAATTATTCACTCTCCTCTTTCACTTTCATCAAGAGGCTCTTTAGTTCTTCTTCACCTTCTGCAATAAGGGTGGTGTCGTCTGCATATCTGAGGTTATTGATATTTCTCCTGGCAATCCTGATCCCAGCTTGTGCTTCCTCCAGCCCATTGTTTCTCATGATGTACTCTGCATATAAGTTCAATAAGCAGGATGACAATATACAGCCTTGATGTACTCCTTTTCCTATTTGGAACAAGTCTGTTGTTCCATGTCCAGTTCTAACTGTTGCTTCCTGACCTGCATGCAGGTTTCTCAAGAGGCAGGTCCGGTGGTCTGGTATTCCCATCTCTCTCAGAATTTTCTACAGTTTATTGTGATCCACACAGTCAAAGGCTTTGGCATAGTCAATAAAGCAGAAATAGATGTTTGTCTGGAACTCTCTTGCTTGTTCCATGATCCAGTGGATGTTGGCAATTTGATCTCTGGTTCCTCTGCCTTTTCTAAAACCAGCTTGTACATCTGGAAGTTCGCAGTTCACGTATTGCTCAAACCTGGCTTGGAGAATTTTGAGCATTATTTTACTAGCGTGTGGGATGAGTGTGATTGTGCGGTAGTTTGAGCATTCTTTAGCATTGCCTTTCTTTGGGATTGGAATGAAAACTGGCCTTTTCCAGTCCTGTGGCCACTGCTGAGATTTCCAAATTTGCTTACATATTGAGAGCAACACTTTCACAGCATCATTTTTAGGATTTTAAATAGCTCAACTGGAATTCCATCAACTCCACTAGCTTTGTTCATATTGATGCTTTCTAAGGCCCACTTGACTTCACATTCCAGGATGTCTGGCTCTAGGTGAGTGATCACACCATCGTAATTATCTAGGTTGTGAAGCATAGTTAATGAATTTTTTCCTGGAATTCCTTTGCGTTTTCTACGATCCATGGATGTTGGCAGTTGGATCTCTGGTTCCTCTGCCTTTTCTGAATCCACGTTGTACATCTGGTACTTGTTTGTTCACATACTATTGAATCCTAACATGATGGATTTTGAGAATGACCTGGCTAGCATCTGAAATGGGTGCAGTTGTGCAGTAGTTTGAACATTCCTTGGCATGACCCTTCTTTGCATTGGAATGAAAACTGACCTTTCCAGTCCTGTGGCCACTGCGGAGTTTTCCAAATTTGCTGGCATATTCAGTGCAGCACTTTAACAGTGACATCTTTTAGCATTTGAAATAGCCAGGATTCCGTCAACTCCACCAGCTTTGTTCACAGTAATGTTTCCTAAGGCCCACTTGACTTCACACTCCAGTATGTTTCACGTTATTTCACATTGGCACAACCAAATTCATCAAAAATTGTGAACTTGTGTTTCAGAAGCCACAACAATTCATACTCAATGTGGGTGCCAAAAACCTTGAGGCCCAAAGTAAGGTCTAAACATTGAAAATACCTACATTCCTTTAAAGACAGGCGTTTACACTTTGAAGTGAAGCCAGGTGACTCCTGAGTCCCAGATCACGGAGCTGCTGGGCTGGAGGTGTGGCTGAAACTGAGGCGGCCGCACCTTGAGGCCCTCGCCCTGTGTGGAGAGAGGGCCTGCCCCAAGGACGAGAAGAACAAGACCCTCAGGGGTCTCACAGTCTAGCAGGGATGCAGGCACATTGCTTCAGGCACCAAATATTCATTGAGGCTTTTCCTGGCTCTCTGTGGTGGATACAAGTGGCCAGCCCACAGAAATCCCTGTGCTGGACTTACTCTCCCCAAAGGGGAAGGGGTAGGGGTAGGAGGCACCCTACCTCATAACAACCCAGGACATTCTACAGTGCATTAGAAGGGGCTGGTGCTGTGATCAGATACACAGTGTAAGTCCTGTAAGGGACTGCTACTGTGGGCACCAAGGGGGAAAGCTGCAAGTCACAGTATTGAACAGAGTAACCAGGGCGGGCTTCATTGAGGTGCTGATATTTTAACAAAGACTTGAAGGGGGAAAGGAGTCAGCACAGCAGACATCTGGAGTCAGGATATTGCAGAAGAGGGAACAGTGGGGATAAATGTGGGGGGCAGACACTGCCAGGAGGCCAGGGCAGCTGGGAGCAGGGAGTGAGAGTTGAACAGAAAGCGGGGACTATATACCGCGGCACTGGGTAAGCGTCTTCTCTGTCGGCGAACCAACAGGGACAAACAGGGGTCATAGGTGCTGATGGACATGCCTGTGCCAGGCCTGTGAGGGAGGCAGAGGCAGGACAGGGGGAAAGAGCAGAGACAGCTGAGGTGGGGCAAGCAAGGAGTGAGGAGGATGCATGAGGGGCAGCTCCGAGTGAGGCTGACGGCCTCCCCTGGACTCGACACGCCTTTCCTACCTGTACTGGTGTCCCCGCCTCCATAGACGCCTGTGCTCCAGGCACAGTGTCAGAGACTCCACTAGCAGCCTGAGTTCATTCAACTGTCCATCGTCTGAACACATAGTTGCGGGGCCTACATTGCCACTTGGTCCTTGGGAAACGTTCAGTGGCCTGAATGGTGCTCTCAGGATCTTGACCCCAGTTCCACTGTGAGGCTACAACTGTGGCTGATGGGGCAACAGAGTGACCCACACATGTGTAATGAATCTTCAAGCTGCTTTGATCAGGAGTTTCCAGAATTAGGGGTCATATGAAATATGCACCCCAATCCCCACCCCAAAAGGGAAGAGAATCTGATTCCACAGATGTCCTGCTTACTCCATTCTCCTGTGTCATTATTAACACAAAAGTAACTGGTCCACGAAGAGCTACGCTTTATTGACTGAGAATTTACCTTGAGTCCTGGTGCTTCGTTCATTCAGGAAGTAGTTCTAATCAGGGACCAGACACTATGTCTCCTCCTACTGCGGCTGGATTGGTTAGGGATGATCGGGACTGTCCCCTGCAAGGAGATGACTGCCACATGCTGTGTGAGAAAAGCGATGGCAGGATTTAAATTATAGAACTCTGGGAACACAGAAGAGAGCATCTGACCCCTTCCATATGTCCAGGGGTGGGATGTGGTGTGGGTCCCTAGTCAGGACACATTCTTCGGGGGACGGGGAGATTTCTTGAGGTGGCACTTTGACCTTCCACAGTTTACACACACACGAGCAGAAGAGCACAGACCTGGACACAGGTGGAGCCAGACAGACTTTCATTCCCAGTTGTCTCCAGAGCACCATAGCAGCTGGGTCGTCTCCAGCGCTGTCTTACAGCCACTAAAAACACTTCCTGTGCTTTGGCGTGCCTCCCGATTCCTTATACCTGATAAATAGAGTGAGACTGGTGGAGACATAACTGGGGTGGGGGCTGGTTGCAAAGCCTCTCTGATATGGCAGAGTGCCTCCCCACCAGGGAAGTTAAAGTCCTGCTGGGTGTTGCCTCTGGAGCAACCCTTTCCTACCAGTAGACTCCAGTTTCTTGGCTGCAAGGCAGCTCCTCCTAAGGCGCACACAAAGGGGCTTAGGACATTTCAGGGTGGCTTTGCCCTACTGGGTACGCGTGTTTCACAAGCGGAAAGGAGATTGGGACACTGATGCCTTTCCTCTCATGGAACAACATCTGCATCTCGGTAACTGAAACACAAGCCACGCGTGTTATTGTGACTGCAGAGAAGAGTGGCTTTCCACTCAAGAGAAAGTAGGGCGTGACTCCCAGATCCAGCTTTTACTGCATCAGCCACCTAAGCTCTTTCAGCTTGCTTTCTTGTCTATGAGAAGGCCTGGGTTCATCCATACTCCCCTGGGTCTGAGGGGAATAAAACCACACATACCTGGCTCCCACAAGCTCCATAAGTAGGCTCCAGGTGAGTCATTGACACTGCCCCCACTCCCCGTTACGGACACATCAGTGGGGAGGGTGGCATGCCAGAGCCCCTGAGAGTCTACTCCATCCTCTGGCTGGGGTGGGGCTTGGGGTGGGGTGGTGGAACTGGTGCCATGTCCAACCATTTAATTGGCTTTACATACCACAGGCACACACTTCATTTCATATTTAGGTGTGTTCTGCTCAGAGGAATTGTATTGAAGGAAGTCAGTCATCACAGTTGAATCTGTAGCAAGTAGAAGCAGCAGTGGGGTCTCTCCCTCCACTGGCCATCGCAGGAACTGGCAGTTTATTCCATGGGTTGATGGCAACAGGTGGAGACACCTGAGGAGTTGCAAGAAGGTGCTGTGACATTCCCTAGGAGTGTCCCCATACTGAGCTGGCAGCTCATCCTTGCCTCCCTGATGACCACAGGGACTAGTAAATCAAACTCCTGCACAGGGAGGACGTGTCAATATACTTCATCTTGTCCTAACAGGAACTCAACACTATAGAGTAAAAAATAGTGAAAATCTCATCAATGCACAGTGCGTGGGTAGGGCAGCTCAAGTCCTGTTCCGTGTACTGGGTCACAGACACCGTAAAGTGACATTTTGAAATTTCCATGCTTTGGCTTATCCCTGCTCACTGTGAAGCAGGTGGTCACCCTGGATCCCTTTATGCTTCTAACGCTGTGAGCAAATTCAAAAGGCCATATTCAAAGAACAACGGGCCCATATAAAGCAAGAGGAGAGCTATTCTGTCTGTATCCTATTCTTAGCAAGGAAGCCTTTCCCAGACAAACTCTGCCATCAGATTGCATTTGTTATCAGCTCATCGTGCACCGGGGATTCATACTGAAATCTTCACCACCTTCCATTTGGTAAAAATATCAAAACTGTTAACTGTGACTTTTCTCCCAGGTTCTCCCCAGGAAAAACGGAAACTGCTCTACCCAGCCTGGCAGCTGAACCTAAGAAGGAATCAGGCAGATGAGGAGGGAGAAAGGGCATGTAAGATGGAGGCAAAGGCAGGAGTGAGATTGTGAATTCGGTGGGTGGGGAGGGGAAGAGAGGGGACAGGGGGTGGCTAGGGAGTAGGAGTGTGAGCACACCGGCCATCGGATGAACAGAGAGAGGTCTGGGTGGCTGGAATATCAAGTGGGGCGTGGAGCAGAAGGAGGGTGTCTGGTGAACATAGGGCATTTGGGGGAAGACAAGACCTGCTGTGCCTAGTCCAGAGGCTGTACAGTATCCTAAGAGCAGCAGGCATCCCGTGAAGAGTTTTGAACAGGGGTGTCATGCCCAGATTGCACTGAAGAAAGCTTCCCTTCCTCAGGCAGCAGGACAGACCATGTGTTGGATAGCATCAGGATTGCTGGTGCTTGTCAAGGAGAGAGATGAGGGTGACCTGGCCTAGGGAACTCACTGTGCTGATGGAGAGAAGGAACAGGATCTTACTTAGACTTAGGAGGCCGAGAGGTGAGGGTTGATGATTGAGAGTGTGGTGAGAGAGAGGCAGCAAGCAAGGATGGCTTTAAGCATCTCTGGCCTAAGCAGCTGGGGAGATGGCTGCCTTGCACTGAGTCAGGGGACAGAAAAGGAGGTACAGCTGTGTGGGGAGCGGGGGTTGGGGGGGATGGCTGCAGTTGGGCATGTTGAATATTCCTTGCCTGGGGGACTCAAACACTTACTATCAGAATGACTTGGGGGAGCTGACCTAACTTCTCTGTGCCCATGATGCCTCATCTGTGATGGGGCAATGAGGCTAAGAATTAGAAAAAAGACTAATTTCCTGTTTCATTGCTTTAGTCTAGGACAACGTTCTCCTTTTACAAACAAGTGCTGTCTTACTGTCAGGTATTCCTTCAGTAAAATGGGAATGTATCTGCTTACCCATATATCTGCTTGGTTTTACATATCTGCTTTGTGTATTTCCACCATGTGGTATGTATTGTCAACCGTAAAGAGAAATAAACTCAAAGGAATAAGTGTTTCTTGTCACATGCATGCAGAAAGGCAGTCCATCAGCCTGTCTCTCAGAGAAACAGCCCCCTTTAGAACCTCCTACTGTAGCTCCTCACTCCCTCCAGGGGGTGGGTAGAGGCCTGTGGGACCCAGCGTGTCTTTCACTTCTCTTCCCTGTGAAGGCATCTCCAGTGTCCCATAAGTTGCCCAGCACTTGTTGAGTGCAGTCTCCCTGCAGCCCTGTCAGTTGACTAGGGGAGTCTGTAGTCAGGAAGAGAGTGCTGAGCCTGATGTGTGGATCTGGAAACCATCACCCTGTGGTGCTGAGCTGGGAGGTGATGAAGCCACAGACATCTAGATTTGAATCAAGGTCCCACCACTTATTCCTTCTGTGACCGTGGGCAAGTTACTTACAGACTGCGTGACTTAGTTTCCTGAATTGAAGAGGATGATGATCCTATTCTGCGATAATGACTCCTTTTTGCTGCCTTCATTTAGATTACCAAAAAAAAAAAAAAAAAAAAAAGCCTTTTGAGACCTATACAGTGATGTTCAAGTGTCGATTATTTCCAGAGTAAAAACGGAACCTATCAACAAAGATATGAAAAGATGCCTAACGTCACTCATCGTTAGAAAAATGCAAATCAGAGCCACAATTAGGTATCTAGTCACAGCGGTCAGAATGGTCATCATTGGAAAGCTACACACAATAAATGTTGGAGTGGATGTGGAGAAAAGGGAATCCTCCTGTACTGTTTGTGAGAATGAATGCTGATACAGCCACTATGGACAACAGTATGGAGGTTTCCTTTAAATCTGGGAATAAAACTACCACGTGTAGTGGTGTGCTTAGTTGCTCAGCTGTGTCCGTCTCTTTGCAACCCCATGGACTGTAGTCCATATACTCTGCCCATGGGGATTCCACAGGCAAGAATACCGAGGTGGGTTGTCATGCCCTCCTCCAGGGGATCTTCCCAACCCAGGGACCGAAGCTGGTCTCCCGCAGTGCCAGCAGATCCATTACTGTCTGAGCCACCAGGGAAGCCCATAAATACTGGAGTGGCTAGCCTATCGATTCTCCAGGGGGTCTACCCAACCCAGGATTTGAACTGGGTTCTCCCACATTGCACATGGATTCTCTACCAGCTGAGCTACCACGGAAGCCCATAAAACTACCATATGATGCAGAAATCACACTCTTGGGTATACGCCCTGAGAAAACTATAATTCAGAAAGACACATGTACCCAAATGTTCCTTGCACCAGTATCTACAATATCCACGACATGGAAGAAACATAGATGTCTGTCAATGAATGGAGAAAGATGTTGTGGTACATGTATACAATGGACTGTTCATCAGTTACAAAAGGGGACGAATTTGAGTCATTTCTATTGAATTGGATGAAGCTAAAGCCTGTTATACAGCGTGAAATAAATCAGAAAAACAAATATCCTACATCAACACACATATGTGAAATTTAGAAAAACGGCACTGATGAACCTATTTGCAGGGCAAGATTAGAGTCTCAGACATGGACAAGAGAATTATGGACACAGCAGGCAAGGAGAGGATGGATTGAATTGAGAGTATAGCACTGAAATATACAGATTACCATGTGTAAAATAGGTAGCTAGTGGCAAGCTTCTGTATAGCACCGGAAGCTTAATTTGGTACTCCGTAATGATCTAGAGGGGTGGGGTTCGGGGGTGGAAGACAAGTTCAAGAGGGAGGGGATATATGTATACACTTATAGCTGATTCACCCTTGTCCTACAGCAAAAATTAGCACAACATTTAAAGCAAGCATAATCCAGTTTTAAAAGGAGAGGGGTGTTCGAACCTCTCTGCCTTTATACTTATCTACTGGGACCGGCATGAAAGATGCTCATATTTACCATGCTGACAAAGTTCAACTTCACCTGAGCTGTTAAGAAAAGCCACAGTAAAGAAATCTCTGCAGACTTTCATGTCCCCAAAATGACTTAATGCAAACACCACCCTTCCCCGTCGGACTTCGGTAAGACTCATCCAAAGTACCCAGTGACTCCTGGGTTTACCTACCACAAGGTCAAGTACAGACCTTCCTCCTTGTCATTAAAGGGCAGACACAGACCATCCAACTCCTTGTTTTCTGTCTCATGACTAGCAACGGAGATTAAAAGTCAGTTCTCCTGAAACTAGCTAGTCACAAAGATAATCATTTCCTCTTCTGTCGACGGGATTTCCCCCTAAATGTTTTCCCCCCTGCAAAGGTCCCCACTGTCACTTCTCTACTACTCTCTGTGGAATGAAGTACAGTGCAAAACCACCTTGCTGGCAGTCTGATCTTCAGGGCTGTGGTGCTCTCCCAATTGCAATCGGTAGAAATACAGCCAGTGTCTCTAATAGTTTGCTTTTACTCTTTCCTAGTGTGTTACTAGTAACAATTGGTAGAAAAACATGCAAGTAACAGGAGCTGCTCCTCACGTGGACAGGCGACAACACAAATTACCAGGCATCAGGGAGAAGCCCCCGCCTTCCGATCCCAAGAGCCGACCATCACCAGCTGTCATCTGTGTGGAAGGAAACTTCCTGCGACTCTGGCAAGGATGGTCCCTCCTAGCCTCCAAGCTGCTGGGAGAGGACCTCCGGGCACGCGGTCGAGAGGACCCGGCACTAACTCCTCTTCTCCGAATCCCCCCCGCCCTACTGCCATCGTCCCCGTGGAGGAACCTACTTGTCTTCAGGCCATTCCAGGCTCCCTCTCAATCCACTACAACCCAGGGAATACGCAGGAAGATCCTTCTATAAGGAAGGGAAGGGTAAATGTCCCATCTTTGTGACGTCAAAACCAGGCCTGCCAACTCCTCACCCCTGAAGGGTGGGTAGGCTCTGTAGGACGCTGGAGGACTCCTCTTGGCGGTCTTTACCCTTCTATTCCACACACACTAAGGATGGGAGTCCGACCGCCGCCCACTCCCGGCTTCTTGCACGGGCAGAGGATGGGAGGCACTGCATTGGCGTCCTGCTGTTGAGAACCTGATCCTGACAAGGAATGTGTGACAGCGAGGGGTAGAGAGAGGGACAGACACGCAGAGGAAGACATCTATCTCTCTAGGACCAACCAGGTGTGCCTTAGTGTCACAGGACCAGAATCCTCTTTAGCCAAGTGGGATCCGTGTTTTCTCAGAACAGTTATTTTCCCCAGATGCCCCACCACTTCAGTAGCAGATGGCGGTTGGACAGTTTTCAGTTGAGTTCAGTTGCTCAGTCGTATCCGACTCTTGGCGACCCCATGGACAGCAGCACCCCAGGCTTCCCTATCCATTATCAACTCGCGGATCCTACTCAAACTCATGTCCATCCCGTCGGTGACTCCATCCAACCATCTCATCCTCTGTTGTCCCCTTCTCCTCCTGCCTTCAATCTTTCCCAGCGTCAGAGTCTTTTCCAATGAGCTGGTTCTTCTCATCAGGTGGCCCAAAGTATTGCAGTTTCAGTTTCAGCATCAGGCCTTCCAATGAATATTCAGGACTGATTTGCTCTAGAATGGACTGGCTGGATCTCCCTGCAGTCCAAGGGACTCTCAAGTCTTTTCCAACACCACAGCTCAAAAGCATCAATTCTTCGGCATTCAGCTTTCTTTATAGTCCAACTCTCACATCCATACATGACTACTGGAAAAAACCAAAGCTTTGACTAGACGGACCTTTGTTGGTAAAGTAATGTCTCTGCTTTTTAATATGCGGTCTAAGTTAGTCATAGCTTTTCTTCCGATGAGAAAGTGTCTTTTAATTTCATGGCTGCAGTCAACATCTGCAGTGATTTTCAAGTCCAAAAAATAAAGTCTCTCACTGTTTCCATTGTCTCCCCATCTATTTGCCATGAAGTGATGGGACCGGATGCCATGATCGTAGTTTTCTGAATGTTGAGTTTTAAGCCAGCTTTTTCACTCTCTTCTTTTACTTTCATCAAGAGGCTCTTTAGTTCTTCTTCACTTTCTGCCATAAGGGTGGTGTATTTTTCACTCTCCTCTTTCAAGTTCATCAAGGGGCTCTTTAGTTCTTCTTCGCTTTCTGTCACAAGGGTGGTGTCATCTTCATATCCGAGGTTATTGATATTTCTCCCAGCAATCTTGATTCCAGCTTATGGTTCATGCAACCAGGCATTTCACATGATGTACTCTGCATATAAGTTACATAAGCAGGGTGACAATATATAGCCTTAATGTACTTGAGAAACCCATGAAGATTATGGGCAGTCTGTATGTGACTTATTTCTCTTTCTCTCTTTGCAGATTGCCATTTTAAACTGATATCGAAACATCCTATGGACATTAGTCGCTGACCAGGATAAGTGGGCTCAAATCGTTGTTCACCAGGTTCAGAAGTAGGCTCTTTCCTTGGCATCAGCTTCCTCCTCGCCTCCTGTCTCACGTCACAAAATGAGACAAAATAATGAAGTATTTTCAAGGGAAATGATTTTCCCATATTGAAATCATCACAGGTGTTCTTTCTCAAGAGCGTGTGAGTTAGACCTTGATGTGACATAGGAATAAGTACATACTTGTAATAGGCTCCTTGAGTCCTGCCTTGGTGTGCAATGCCTTTGAAAACTTTTATCTCCTGAATCGACCAGTAGCAGTGCATAGTAATTTAAAAAGGAAGGCATCTTTGGTTGTCTGGTTTCCTGGAGCACAGCTGATCCTGGGCAGTAGACCTCTGCTGTGCTCAGAAATTTGGATATATGATTAGTTAGGGGTTTCTATTTGTATTTAGATTGTTGTTGATTAGTCCCTAAGTCATGTCCCATTCTTTTGTGATCCCATGGACTGTACCCACCAGACTTCTCTGTCCATGGGATTTCCCAGGCCAGAATACTGGAGTGGGTCGCCATTTCCTTTTTCAGGGAATCTTCATGACCCAGGGATCAAACCCCAGTCTCCTGCATTAGCAGGTGGATTCTTTACCACTGAGCCACCAGGAAAGCCCTTGTATTTCTGATACCATTGCCTTATATTTGACACACCTCTATTGGCTGTATTACATACGTCTATGCTCCTGTGTGTTAAGGTTGCTTTGCTTGTTTGTTTTGTCAGAAACAGAAAAGTGAAGTGGCATTGCTTGCTTAAGTCTCTCAGGGAACCAGCAACAGTAAAAATGTATTTAAAAAAGTATTTCCATATCTTAAGGAGATGAATTTCCACATCTCCCTATGAAGGGGTTTAGTCTCCTGCCTAGAACGTACTGACATTGAATGAACTCTTTCATGAGTGGTCATTTTAGGAAAGAAGTGGTTCTACTCTTTTTAAGTGATTATTGGCTACATTTAAAATTATGCTTGAGATTGTGTGAAATAGTTAAGTAAAACTACAGATCCCAGTGATCCATTTTCTTTACGCTGCATGCGGATGCAATACAAACTCAGTGCAAACAATGAGTTTGGGTAGAGCCAACATGCCCTGCACGGACATTTTGTTTATAAAGTGGACAGACTGGATGTGCTAACAGGAAAGCTACACTTTGTTCAGAAGATTATTTATCTAATAAAGGAGGACCTAGAGCCAAGGGAATGTGTAACGTGGTGATTGTGAGCTAAAATAGGTGACAACATTGAGAGAGTGGTATTATGAATAGCGCAGAAACCTTCACATTTCAACCCACACAGATGAAAAATGGTCAGGACCACTACCAAACAGTGTGACCTTGAGTAAGATGCTCACCCTCTCTGATCCTTGGTTCCCATGTCTGCAAGTGGGGACAATAATATTATATGTTATCCCACCCCCAGGCGAAGCCCATTCCTGACCCTCTGATCCCAGCCTCCGCTGGCTCCTGAGGCCAAGGCTCTCATCACACTTGTTTCACCATTTGTCGGACAGGAGTGTCTAGTGTCCATCCCTTCCCACTTGGCTTCCCATTTATTCTATATCTTGGACAATCCGTTACCTCCTGAGACTGAGTTCTGTCCTAGGCTATGGCTGTTTTCAGCACTGTGCTGAGGGCATTGATGACCAGGTGGGCGCTGGGGGGATACTTGTTGGATGAATACAGCTCGGACAGCCAGGCTACTTTATTTCATGGGTGAGAGGTGTAGCTTCCACTCATCCTGCCATTAGCAGGATGGACGCTTTGAACCTGCTGATCAGTGTCCTGGGCAAGTCCACAGGAGCCCTGTCACTCTGCTCTCCTCTCTTCCTCTTGCTTCCATAGCTTCTTTTACTCCGTACCTTTCCTGTGCCCTCCTCTGTGCTCCCACTGCTCTCCGTGTATATGTACACTGTGCTTGAGCCCATCCATTCCCCTGATTTCATGTTGTGTGTTGTCAGTTACCTTTCTGATTAGGTTCTTTGAGCAGTTTTCTCTTTACTCACAGTCCAAGGTAGATGCCGCAGTACAGTAAGCATCATGGGTCTCCTTTTATTCTTTTTCTTTCATTTTCTCCTTTTTTTTCTTCCTTTTTTCCCTTTTATGAGGAAACAATACAGTGTGTGGGTACGGACACTAGCTCTGATTCTAGACAACTTCCTTGCACCCAGTTCTCCCACTTGTTATCATCACACCTTGAGAAATTAAATTGGCTCACTGTGCCATAGCAGCCTCACCTGAAAACGGGTGAATTATTCTGAATAATGACATGAACTGAGCAAATTGTATTTGTGAGTATGGAATGACGTTAGTAGCGATGTGCTGGAATATTCCCTGGTGTAACAACTACTGAGCTTCAAGGTCACATTAAACATCTGTGTCCAGCCCTAGAGGCTCCTTCCTTCTCAGCCACAGTCCTCGAGCTTTTTCCTCACAGCTAGACGAACCCTCACCAAGAGGCTGGCTTTTCTGCTACACCTGTTCCACCTGGAAACCACTCACAGACTTCATCTTCTGTTGCGTGCATCATTCTGTTCCTGGTAATGTTGTCCTCAGATGGATTGAGGCTCCTCCTATTGCAAGGGGATGCCCAGTGTTCTTGCCTGGAGAATCCCAGGGTCGGGGGAGCCTGGTGGGCTTCCGTCTCTGGGGTCGCACAGAGTCGGACACGACTGACGCGACTTAGCAGCAGCAGCAGCAGAAGCTGCCAGAGCCCCACTCCAAGCAGGGCGAAGAAGCTTTCTGTGTCTGTCAGTGGTAAAGGCCTAGACTTAAGTCTTCACACACTCTGTGCCCCCTGCTTAGGTGATGATGGCTCATTAGAATGCTCATCACTCCCTCCCAGAGCTAAGACCAGGGAGCCTTCTCACGACAGTAATGGAGCACCTACCCTGGTACAGAAATGGGAGTTGGAGCTGTTTACCCCCCTCTCAATGTGTTTTCTCCCTTTGCATTCATTTGCACATTTCTTCTTGAGTCACCGAATCCAACTCCGCTCATCCCCACCTGGTAACTGTAACAAGCTGCACCTGCATCTCTATCAGGGCGGGTGCACGTACCCCCTGCACTATGTATTTTCCTTCTCTCCCTTCAGAATCTCTAGACTCCCAGACACCACCCTCAAAAGGGGCAGTGATGCAGGGGAGGTTGTGCCTCTCATCCACAGCCTGGGTCAAAGCACAGCTGTGTTATATATAACATCTTTCCCTCTTAGAATGAACCTTATCTTCTAGCTTTCCTCCTGCTTCTTGGCCACCCTGCTCACCATTTTGCTTTGCTTTTCCCTTAGGTCCATTCCCTGTGTTTCTCCTTTGCACTTCTTTTCTGTTTATGTGTCTGTCTGGCCCACCAGTGTGATATTCCCATCATCCAGCACACATCACTGGTCTTGTTATTTCAAGCATTGCAGACACGTCCTGAGACATGCTAATAATCAGTGTGTGTGTACTCAGTGAAGGAATACTATTAATGACTGACAGGAAAAGCATCTCCTCCATGTAGGAGTCGGTATATAGGCGTCATATTTGTAGCACCATATATAGTCTTGTGTGTTGTTCCAGACACTGTAGGAGTGTGACTCTGTCTTGGTGCCCTGGTGCCCTTGCATGTCCCCACTTAGGCTACGTAGGCAAGGCTAAACTGCAAGCTGACTTGAACCTTGGCAGAGAACCTCCTGATTGCTCTTGCAGCAACGGGAGATAAGCAGCCTGATGAAGAGCTGCTATGAGGCCATTTCTCACCTGCCTCATCATCCAGCTGGAGGTGACACAAAGTTGTTACTCATCCACCTCTGGTTTCAGTTGAACATATGATCGTCTCCCTAGCCCCAGCTGAGAGTACAGCTGTGGACTTCAGAGCTGCTCAGTGCCATAGGGCACAACTGCGGGCTCCTTCCTGGCAGAGACCCACCACCTGTAGTGCCTTTACTGAGGCCTTCCAATTCAGTGGCAAACCGCGGGACTAGGGACAAGGCAACTGACACCAGGGTCATATTGCTTCTGCACTGTCTGTAAGGTAGAATCTGAATCCATTTGGGTTCATTGTCTCCTTACTGGCCAAGCCCGTAGAAGGTGACAAGCCAAACTAACAACTGCAGTGGTGCCCTGAGGCCCTGTAGCTCCTGTGCTGTGACTTAGGGACTGGCTGCCTGACTACGTGACACAGTCTGGTGTTGAGTTGTGTGATGTTGTGTGACCAGAATACTGGCTTATTTTCCTTGTCATCACACACAGCAAGGAGCACAGTTTTCACTACATATTATGATTTAGGGTAGCCTTGTCAGTCCTCATTAACAAACCAACCTTAGAATGGATGCCATGTCTGATACCAGCTATTGAATCTGCTATTGAATCAATATATTTATTTAGACAAAATATGTTTCTCAAGTCCAGTTCATTTTAAAAGTTAGCCTTATAGTCTAGTTGAAATTCAAAATCTGTATCACTTGTGAGAGAATTGTAATTGTAAAGGTAAATGTTTAAATGAAAAAATGGAGTAGAATAAGCCAAATCCATTTGCAATGTAATGCCTACTTCACATGTTATCTTGTTTATTCTTCATAACAAATATTTAGTGTAAACTTGTAAAATCCATTTTAGAAATAGGGTAACAGATCCAAAGGATGAAAATACCTTTCTCACTTTCACACAGTATGTGTCAGAGCCAGTACTGATACTCTGAGTTATGTCACGTGCTGTGCTTAGTAGCTCAGTCGTGTCCGACTCTTTGTGACCCCATGGACTGTAGTCCGTCAGGCACCTCTATCCATGGGGATTCCTCAGGCAAGAATACTGGAGTGGGTTGCCCTGGCCTCCTCCAGGGGATCTTCCCGACCCAGTGATTGAACCCAGGTCTCCAGCACTGCAGGCAGATTCTTTACCATCTGAGCCACCAGGGAAGCCCAGTTATGTCATGTCATAGCCAATGAGGAGACAGAGCAGATAAGACTCAAGTCATTTTGTCTCACGAAGTTCCCCTCATTCCTTTCCCTTTTCTTCTAGCTAGGATCTAATCTTGTCAGATAGCTCCATGACCTAGGAGCTTTTCCACATACTTTTTGGTAAGATGGGACACTCTAACTTAAGTCTCGTGGTACATTTGAACCTCCCATTTTCAGTCCTTTTGGACCTGCATTTTCATACCTCTGTAAGGGCACAACAGCTGCTATTTATAATCCCTTGTTATTCCTTAAGCAGAGTGCATTCTGAATAGGTCCTTTGTAGCAGAAATGTATTTTTTTGGTGCGTGAGGATGCAGATGGGGCCTCAGAGATGTAAGCGTTTTGTTATTATGTAATAATAAGAATAGAGAGGAATCAGACAGCTGGAGGACTTCCTGTAGCTCAAATGGTAAGAATCTGCAGGAGACCAGGGTTCGATCCCTGGGCTGGGAAGATCCTCTGGAGAAGAGAATGGCAATCCACTCCAGTATTCGTGACTGGAGAATTCCATCGACAGAGAAGCCTGGCGGGCTACAGTTCATGGGGTCCCAAAGAGTCGGACACGACTGAGTGATTCACACACACACACACACACACACACACACATACACACACACACAGGTGGAGGGCTTCTGAGATCTGGTGACTATCAAGCCAATAGAGTACGTCATGGAGAAGAAAATATGTTTGTGGCTACTCTCTCCCTGTACCCAAAAAAACTTGGAAGGCAAGTCAGAAGTGTGTGAAAGATATGGTGTGGCATTTGCCATGGAATGACAGCAGTTTTTTTCCTGTCTCCCTACAACCTTTAACAATGGCTTTGGCATTCCATTTCTCTATAGGACAATACAATCATATTAAGTTTTTAAAAAAATGTTTCCCTGTCAATGATTTCATCAGGGACACCACCATATGAGATTTGGGTGGCACATTTTGTAAACCCGTTTATTGAAGAGAAGACCAAAGGCTTTTATGCAATGTTTATGTGTAGGTATATATATATGTATGTATATGCATTAACATGTAGATTACACCTAAACAATATGTTATGACCCAATTTTTTTAACTCTAGAAGTGCAAGGGTGGTTTAAATGTATAAGGTTACCAATGCATTTCACCACACTAATAGAAAAGTGGAGGAAAAAAATTCTATGATCATCACAATTGATACATTATACATGTTTGATGAAAATTAATCTATATTCAAGATGGCAAACTAGGAATAGAATGGAACTTACTCTGATAAACTATATCTCCAAAAAACGCAACATAAAGAGGTTGAAATGGAGAAGATTTTTCATTTCCTATTGGGAAAAATGCCGATTATCACCTGCTTTAGTCAAGACTATTCTGGTTAGGTTTGTTCAATGCTGAAAAATGAGGACAGGTTTAAGGTTTAAGCCAGTAGAAACTGTTGATACTCAAATATAATAGTATATTTTTAAAGCAAAAATAATCTAGATCTAAATTTGTGGAATTAATATGCATATTTAGAGGAATTGTTGGACAGAAAATCTATATATAGACAGTCTATCTCTACATACATCCTCAACTAGACAATAAAAATCACAAAACATCGATTTTCAGTAACATTAAATAGCCAGGGATAAATTTAACAAAAATGTGCAAGTAGAAAACGAAACTTTATTTACACAACTTTAACAGTCAAATATACAAATAAGAACAGCATAAATCGTTTCAGTTTATCTTCTTTCAAGCAAATGGTTGCCCTTCACCTATAATATAAACATTAAAAAAGTTCCTCAGCAGAACTTTGATGACAGGAAAGGTATACAAAGCTCACTGCAGTTGTAGTTTTACAAAATGGACTAAAACAAGAACACTAAGGGCGACCCTTTGGCTTACCTTCAGTTAATCCTCTCAAGATTCTATAGACTTTTCAAGCATATTACCAGTATTGGTGATGTTTAGTTATTTAGTTACTGGGGTATGTTAAATAATACTTGTTTTTCTACCCTATTAGCCATTTCATCAATATTGTGAAAATATCTGAGTTCCAGATTATCCTCAGTTTTAATTCTGTAATATACTAACTGTTAGTGTCTTCTTCATATTTCTTATTATGTATACTTGGGCTCTTTCCATTTCTTCACAGTTATGTAAACTAAGAGGAGTGGACTGGCAGTTTGGGGTTGACAGATACAAACTATTACATTCAGAATGGATAAAACAACAAGGTCCTACTATATAGCACAGGGAACTATGTCCAATCTCCTGTGATAAATCACAACAGAAAAGAATATTTTAAAATGTGTGTGTGTGTGTGTGTGTATATATATATATATATTAAAAATTATGGAAACTAGCACATTGTCTTTATTTATTAATTGAGTTTATTTTCCTCTTCCTAACAATTCATACCTGTCTTTTATTAAGTATCTTTTCCTTTTTCCCTTAGGTTTATTCTGTTGCTCTTTTTCTTACCGTTTATGTTGGATGTAGGATTTTGTATTTATGTACCTTGTAATTTATATATTTTTCTTTTTAAATACCACACATATTTAGGGCTAAGATTTTTTCTATGAAAACATTTTACTCATGTTCTGTAGTTACTTGAACGTAGTCTGAAAGTTGTATTTTTGTCTAAATGTTCTAATGGAATGGAACAAAAATGTAAAGTGAAAATATTTAGAAGGCTAATACACAGTAAATTCTTCCCTAACTATGAAGTTCTTCCTTTAAAATCAGAACCATGCAATTCATTGTCAGCAATTGGGAAAACTCGTATGTGAAAGATACTAAGTTGATTACGCAGGAAGAACTAGAGTTGCAATCTTTGACCTTCAGAACTTTTTAAATTCATGTATCAAAGGAAAAATAACATACTCGATATGATAAGAGATGATTATATCATGAGGCTCAGATTTTTATTAGTTCTTTAAGAGTGAGAGTGGGATGTAGAGCAAAAACCATCATAGTATTGTAAAGTAATGATCCTCCAATTAAAATAGGCAACACCCCCGCCCCCCAAAAAATACCAAACATGGGGGCAGGTAGTGTGCTTAGCATATGTATCTTACTCACACCTGGCTTGAATATCACCGACTAAATGCACTCTCTCAACTTGATCAGCCACAGAAACAGGAAACTAGACTGTCTTTTGCCATTTTATTATTCAGTCATTGCATGCTTTACTGGGGAAAGGATTTAAAATCCAACTGTTTTTTTTTAAGAGCTAGAGAATTCAGAATTTGAGAGAATTTAACAAACATCAAGAAGAATGTTGGCTCATTTTCTTAAAAAATTAATTTATTTATTTTAATTGGAGGCCAATTACTTTACAATATTGTGGTGCTTTTTGCCATACATTGACATTGAATCAGCCACAGGTGAACATGTGTCCCCCATCAGAAAATGAAATCTCAATTCCCCTGTTATAATTTGACTCAAGATGATATTTTATGATAAATAAATCATAAAAAACAGAGTATTCTTGTATGCATTCCATCGAAGAGAATCAGAGAACGCAAAAATTAGCATTGAAAACTTAGCATTTTAGTGTATCTGTTCTGAATTCACAACTTATATGAGTAAACTTGAGTTTAGAAGTTAACGGATTTCACAGAATCACACATGTTATGTTAAAGCTTGTACTAGAACCTACTTGAATGCCTGAGCATATTTCATATAAACTGATATTTATTACAAATGCATGCCATATTTGCTACAAGCAGAAATTATAAAAGAACCTGAAAATTATTAGCTGTTGCTTAAAATACTAATACAACAGAAGAAAACGGTTCCCTATTTTCAATTCGATATGGCTTTGATCCTCTCTGTTTCTTTATTTGAAAGTCTGTAAGTCAGGCACTCAGGCATCTGGGGTCTGAACTATCTTGAAAGACTATGTGAACTCTGTTATTAAAATAATAGTAATGTTCCCTCTATATTAGTAAAGATATAATATTCTGAAAAAACAGAAACCACATAAATTACTTTCTGAATGGATGACGTACCTGCTTCTGGCATTTCAACAGGCTCTGTATTTGATGCAACCTCCTCCCTGACATCAGGACCATCTCCACCTTTACCCCCAGTCTTTGCCTCAGCCAATTCCTGGAGATCAGTTTCCAGGTGAGAATCTTTAACAAAAATGTATCAATTCAGCTGTAAAGCATACAATATAAACAAGGGAATGATGATATGATTCCCTCAGTATTATGAATTAAAAGTCTTAGGCTAGTATGGTAAAAATGTGATGAATGAGAACCTCAGGAGCATTATTCCAGGAATGTTTTGCTGGAGAAAAAGGAAAGCAGAATTTTCCGAATGCTATCACCATTTTCCTTTCCCAGGGTTGTCCTCAGACAACTTAGGTGCCCCTTCTCTTTGTCTTGAAAACAAGGGAAAATTTGAGCGACCACACTAACCTGCAAACTATACTCTGCTCAGTTTTTTCGGAACTGTCTGAAGTCCTTTTCTAATGTTTCCTTTCCTCCTCTTACTGGTTTATGTCTTAAGACATGATGCACACATATACTTTACCTCCAGAGGCATCCTTCTCCTTCTCTTCATTATGATTCACCGGATCCTCTCCATTTACTTCCTCCTTCCCAGATGTGATATCCTGAATCTCAGCTGGCGGTTCCTCTTGTTGAGGTGCTCAACACTGGGCGGCTGGGTCCTAGTAGAGAGTGCATGCCAAAGAAAAACTTTTTGTTGTTAATACATCTAATAGCATAAATATACATAATACATAGATATATCTGAGCATAAGTAAACCCTAACAACATTTTCCCAACACAATTCTATGTACTTACTTTTAATAAAGTTACTCTTCCCACAGAGAAGAGTTAGCTCCCATAAGAGTTACCCAGAAAGACTTTGGAAGTATTTAAATCTATGTTGGATGGAAGTATGCAGTCTGTTGTAATAAGGCAGGAGGAGGGGAGTCACTGGGCACATTTCCAGGGAATTCAACAGTATACTCATAGGCAACGCCAGACTGTAATATATCTGGATCAATGTTCCTTCCTAAGACAAACTGTCACCCTTTATCAGCATGGAAGACCTTTATCACTGCATTTGTACTACTTAACATGATTTCTCAAAAATAAACTTGTATTAAGAGAAAACATCAAATGGTAAGGTACTCACAACCACAGGTTCATCCGCTTGGGGAATCTTTGATCTATAGGTCCCAATGTTGACGCCACTTGCCCCTGATCTTTCTCCCGGAAAGTAGAATATTGTGATTAGAAAATGTATTTAAGAGCACAGCTATATTTCATCCCTTTTATGACCATATGTTGACTTATTTTTTTTAATGTGAAAATACTTTCAAAAGAAAAATTCTGGTTAAGTTAGAGTGGTACATGCATTCCAATTACACCAAATACAGTTGCTGCAAAGCCATTTTTGTCTTTGCTATGCTGGCAGAGAAATCACCTTAAGGTACACAGGAAGGCTGAATTTTTGTGAGGAAGTTTGATTTCACAACAGAATTCTCCATCATGAAGATATTTAGTGGAAATACTGCTAGGAATTTAAAAATTCAGGACTACCTGCTCTTGTCACACTCCTATTCACCAGACCTATTTCCCCCAACTCCCTTGGAATTCAGTTGGAACACGAAGAAAGGCTCAGTCTTTACAGCCTGACTATGGGGATTTTCTCAGGTCTGTGGCTGAGGTGAGTCTGATGCAGAGAAACCGGTCCACTTCCTCTCTTGGCACCTTACCACAAACTCGTGTACATATGTATTATATGATTGTATGTTATGTATTATATGATTTCATGTCAGTGGGTTTCTGGAAAAGCACAACTATAGGCAGAGAAATATGTCTGTGGTTGCCAGGGTATAGGAGTGGAGGAAGGAGTCTGAAAGCCAATAGCCCAAAGGAGCATTTTCAAACCAATGGGATATTTTCTACATTTTATTGTGGTAGCATTTACACAATGGTATGCATATGTCAAAACTCGACAAATGGTAATGCTTTAAAGCATTGACTTCTATGGTATATAAATTATATGTCAATACTTCTCACTTTTTTAAAAAGGAAAAGGGATTCTTTTAAGTATGTAAATACTGGTTATTGTATCCATCTAGAACTTGAGCTCATAAACATAAAAATCTTATTTGAAATTCTTCCCAGACCCGGCCAACTTCCAGGATTCCCCATGACACCTTTGTACCCTATATGACAGGACACAGAAAACTTTGTCTTAACCACGTTTACAAATCCGTTCTCTTCACGTCAATTCAAATTCTTGCTGAGGTCTGTCCATTTTACTTTGAAAAAGTCTAATGCATCTGACTTTTCCCATGTCCACCACATCTGCTCTAGTCCAAAGCCCCCCTCCATTTAATTGTCAACCCCCTTTCTAACGGGTCTCTCAACATCCATTCAGGGTGCCTGGCTCCCACTCCACGCCATCTCCCTCCCCTCTCTTACAGTTCCAGAACTGTTTAGACTTTCTAGATAAAGCCTACTGTCCTACACAAAGAACTTAAGGTATGGTCTAGCCCTTTGCCCAGCACTTGCTAACATCATTGGAAAGTAAGAGAATCCTCTTCTTGGTCTCTCTTATTGGGCTTCATTTACCCTCCAATTTCTCAAGCTTAGATTGTCCCATATTTCTGAAGTCTCCAGTAGTAGACTCCTTCAAGCTAGGCTTCAACAGTATATGGAACGAGAACTTCCAGATTACAAGCTGGTTTGAAGCGGGCAGACGGAAACAAGAGATCAAATTGCAACCTTCATTTGATCATGGGAAAGCAAGGGATTCCAGAAACACATCTACTTCTGCTTCATTGACTAGACTACCTCAAGGCCTCTGCTGTGTGGCTCACAACAAACTGTGGCAAATTCTTAGAGATGGGATACCAGACAAGCTGACCTGTCTCCTGAGAAAACCTGTATGAGGGGTTAAGAAGTAACAGTTAGAATAAAACATGGAACAATGGACTGGTTCAAAATTGGGAAAGGAGTAAGACAAGGTTGTATAGTGTCACTTTGCTTATTCAACTTACACGCAGAGCACACATGGGAAAATGCTGACTGGATGACTCACAAGCTGGAATCAAGGTTGCTGTCAGAAATATCAACAAGCTCAGATATGCAGATCATACCACTCTAATGGCAGAAGAAACTGAAGAGGAACTAAAGAACCTCTTGATGCGGGTGAATGAGAAAGAGGAGAATGAAAACGGCTGGCTTAAAACTCACATTCAAAAATCTAAGATTATGGCATCTACTCCTATCATTTCACAGAAAACAGAAGGGGGGGGAAGTGGATGCACGGACACATTTAATTTTGAGGCTCCAAAATCACTGTGGATGGTGATTGCTGCCATGTATTCAGACACTTGATCCTTGGAACAACAGCTATGACAAAGCTAGTATGCATGCATGGTTTGCTTCAGTCGTGTCTGACTCTTTTGACTCCAGGACGTAGCTGCCAGATGCCGCTGTCCATGGGATTCTCCAGGTGAGAATACTTTAATGGATTGCCATGCCCTCCTCCCATGGGGCATGGCAGGGCATCTTCCCAACCCAGGGGTGAAACCCATGTCTCCTGCATCCCGTGCATTGCAGG
>NW_020867742.1:0-45267 GCF_003369695.1 Bos indicus x Bos taurus
AAGCAGGGTCGGGCCTGGTTAGGATCTTGGATGGGAGACCACCTGGGAATCCCGGGTGCTCGAGGCTTTTTGCCTACAGAAGAGTGGTCCTTTAGCCCCCGCCGCGGTCCCGATTCTTGCATCCCCCCCCGCAGACCCCAGCCCCTCCCGGGCCCGCGGGTTAGCGGGCTGGCCGGGGCCCCGACTCCCGCATGCAAGACCCTGGGTTGCCTCCGCGCGGCCCGCGAGCCCCTCCCGCATTCGCATTCGGCTTCCAGGACACCCGACGACCGGCAGTCCCGTCTCCCATCTGGGGCTCGCTTTGGGCTTGCCTCAGGCAATCCCGGGGCTTGCACGGACTCCAGCCAGAGCCCCAGCCCCCGCCCCCCCCCTGCCGCGTCAGGCCATCATGCCATAGCGCGAAGTGCGCACGCAAGCAACAGATAGATGTTGCCAAACGGGGCATCTATCTTGTTCATTAATACTGTGGGTGGATCTATGCCCTGGGAGTCGGACTGCTGAACCATACGCTACTTCCACTTTTAGTTCCTTCGGGAACCTCCATAATCTTTTCCATACCGGCTCTACCCACGCCCATTCCTACTCACCGTGGAGGAGAGTTCCCTTTGCTCCACATCTTCTCCCAGCACTTGGTTATTGACAGACATTGCAGTGAGGCCCAATCGGACTCATGTGAAGTGGTCCCTCCTTGGAGTTTGGAGTTGCGCCTCTCCAATCATTAGTGATGTGGAGCAAGATGACCTTTTGGAAATGCAGATGCAATGCTGTCACCTCCTGCTCCAACGGCTCTTCGTATTTTCCCCAGCATATTGACGATACGACCATTTTCCTTCAGGCTTGCTCCTCACGTTCTTCTCTGATGTCTTTTGCCTGGAATGCCCTCTGCACTCTTTGGCTTCCATCCCATAGGGCATTTTTCGTTTCTTGAATGTCTAAGTTTCCCTGGTCACATAGCCTTCCAAGATGCTATTTTCCCTGCCTGAAATTCTTCCTGCATCTCAACCCTGGTTTACCTAGGTTCAACCTATGGACCTCAACGAAATGGTGCCTCTGGAAAGCCTTCCCTGACACCCAGGTTTTGTGGTGAGGGAAGAGGCCCCTCTATAGGTTCTCAAAGGATCTGCCTGTCATGTATCATTAGAGTCGTCTCAGTGAAAGCAGGAACTCTGTGTCTTCTTCTCTCCGCCTTCTATTCCCTGAAACTTATTAACATGCCTCCTAGCTCATCGTAGGTGCTCAGTATTTACTTAGTGTGTGAAAGACAGAAAAGCTCTTGGAAGCCTCAAGGGGTCACTTGGCTCGGCACTTTTGATCTCTGTGTATATTTGGCGAGTCAATTCTTTCCTTTCCTGGGTTGATGTGTACACTATATTCGAGGCACAATCTAAGGCATGAAGACATATCCATGCATAGAGGTTCTTGCTTTCAAGGAACTCGTACAGCAGATTTCTACAAGTTAGGGCTTTTCAAATGCTCTAGAAGCATGTGAACGTTCAGTATGCTCCATTTTCATTGCAAAGAAAGATCGTTTGACTTCCATAGCAAAGGTGGAGACCTTTCAACGTTGAGTCCAAGACTTATACCTTGACCATTTCAGGCAAGTCTTGTGATTCCTTCTGGAGGTGTGTGGCTCTTGCAGAGATGTGAAGATCTTCCATCGTCCTCAGACTTTGGTGTCATTTGCAATCATCCAGAAAGCTTCCAGGTCCAGGTTCCAGACCACCACCACACACAGTCAGTAGCCAACGGAGTGGATTCCAGGAATACGCATTGTTCACCGGCATTACCGTTGATATTGTTGCTGCACACTCAATGCAGTGGGCAGGGCCTGGATTGTCCACTGGGTCTCATGTGGAATGGAAAGAAGGGCTCCCCACCCCCCACAGACCCCCCACCCCCACTGTTGACAGCCTTGTGACGAGAAACGGTCCCCGAAACAAGAATCAGACAAAGCAGAGAAGCCCAGATGATAGTCCTTGAGATGAAGGAACTAAGCAGCTGGTTGAGATGGCACCAAGGGGAAAGGTTGCTCTTTTTGTCTGCCCCTCTACTCCTTTCTTCCTGGACACCTTAGGGCTTCGTCATGGAGATTTGAAAGAAAGTGCACAAAAGTCATATGTGTTGTATCAAGATTTTGAATTTAACCATCTCTCAAAAAGGAAGAGAGCTTCACCTGCACATGTTTCTTTCAAAAACGTCCATTGCTTTTCAATTCTAGGGTTTCTCTCTTGCCTTGTTCACTTAGCCTTAATAGTGAAAATCAACGAAAACTACATAAAGATTCACAGATACCAAAAAGGACAGCTTCTGTTTCTGAAATCATCTTTCCATTTAGTAGAACACGAGCTCTATTCTTTGTATTTTGCCTAGGGAATTAGCAATGTCCTGGTTCAGATGGCAAGGTATCCCCACCCAGGAGATTGGGGTTCGATCCCTGGGTCCGGAAGATGCCTCCCGTAGAAGGAAATGGCAACCCACTCCAGTATCCTCGCCTGGGAAATGCCACGGACAGAGGAGCCTGATGGGCCGCAGTCCATGGGTCGTATCAAAGTTGGGCTCAATCCAGCAACTACGAACAGAAGTAATTCCAAAGACCACACTCAAGTGTGTGTGTGTGTGTGTGTGTGTGTGTGTGTCTGTATCTCCTCTTGCCGTCTTGGAGTCTGTCTCGGAATCTTCATGTATTTCTGCCTCTGTATCTCCTGACAGCCAGCCGCCGGCGCGTTCGTCTGGCCCCGGCCTCTCCCAGGCGCTCTGGTTCTGGCTGAGGAGCTTGCGCAGGCCAGCTGTCTCCCTTGGCGTGGGTGCGTGCGAGTGTCTGTGTGTCTGTCTGTGTGCCTGCCTGTGGCTCGTCTGCTCTCTCAGGAAGGTCGAGGGCTTGGCGTGGGGGCAAAGGGGGGGCCTCGGTAGTGCGAAGGGGAGGGGCTGAGGCGCTCCGCTCGACCGCGCCTTCCTGGCTTCTGGTGGGTTTGGGCACCGGACAGGTGCCGCGCAAGTTGGGCGCTCAAGTTTCGCTGCACCTAGGCCCGCAGGAGGTTCAGAGGCCCCTGGCCGCGGGGGTTGGGAGGCGGCGGGCGCCGAAGACCGACACCTCCGGGGCCGCGCGGGCCTGAGCAGCGCATGGGATCGGGGGGAGGCCCCGCTCAGCGAGCGCGGCCGGGTCTGGAGTGGCCGCGGGTGGGAGGGCACCGAGACCTCCACACCCCTCAGCCCAGCCCCCAGGCCCCGCGCGCACGCACGCACGCACGCCCTCCCAGTCAATGGGGGGTCCTGGAAGCCCCTCGGGCCCCCGGGCCCGGCCAGGCGCTTGCTGCTCTGGTGTTGGCGGTGTTCGGGGGGGCGGGCCGGCGTCAGCAGGCTGGAGTCCGGTCGCGGATCGTGCGGCTCAAGTACAGCACGCCCCGCGACGAGAGGTGTGGCCCGTTGGCCCGACCTGCAGGGCAGAGCGAAAGGGAGGCGAAGCGCAAGGCTCTTAGGGCGCCCCGAGCCAACCGCCACCGTCTCAGGCCCTATCAGCCTGAAGGCGCCCGATCTCGTCTGATCTCGGAAGCTAAGCAGGGTCGGGCCTGGTTAGGATCTTGGATGGGAGACCACCTGGGAATCCCGGGTGCTCGAGGCTTTTTGCCTACCAGAAGAGGTCCTTTAGCCCCCGCCGCGCGTCCCGATTCTTGGATCCCCCCCGCAGCCCCAGCCCCTCCCGGGCCGCGGGGAGCGGCTGGCCGGGGCCCCGACTCCCGCTGCAGACCTGGGTTGCCTCCACGCGGCCTGCGAGCCCCTCCGCATTCGCATTCGGCTTCCAGGACACCCGACGACCGGCAGTCCCGTCTCCATCTGGGGCTCCTTTGGCTTGCCTCAGGCAATCCCGGGGCTTGCACCGACTCAAGCCAGATCCCCAGCACCCCCCCCCGACCCCCTGCCTCGCAGGCATTCGCGCATGCGCATGTGCGCGCGCACGCACAGATAGATGTGCCCAAACGGGGCATCTATCTTGTTCAATTATACTGTGGGTGGATCTATGCCTGGGAGTCGGACTGCTGAACCATAATCTACTTCCACTTTTAGTTCCTTCGGGAACCTCCATAATCTTTTCCATACCGGCTCTACCCACGCCCATTCCTACTCACCGTGGAGGAGAGTTCCCTTTGCTCCACATCTTCTCCAGCTTTGGTTATTGACAGACATCGCAGTGAGGCCCAATCGGACTCATGTGAAGTGGTCCCTCCTTGGAGTTTGGAGTTGAGCCTCTCCAATCATTAGTGATGTGGAGCAAGATGACCTTTTGGAAATGCAGATGCAATGCTGTCACCTCCCTGCTCCAACGGCTCTCGTATTTTCCCAGCATATTGAAGATACGACCACTTCCCTTCAGGCTTGCTCCTCACGTTCTTCTCTGATGTCTTTTGCCTGGAATGCCCTCTGCACTCTTTGGCTTCCATCCCATAGGGCATTTTTCGTTTCTTGAATGTCCTAAGTTTCCCTGGTCACATAGCCTTCCAAGATGCTATTTTCCCTGCCTGAAATTCTTCCTGCATCTCAACCCTGGTTTACCTAGGTTCAACCTATGGACCTCAACGAAATGGTGCCTCTGGAAAGCCTTCCCTGACACCCAGGTTTTGTGGTGAGGGAAGAGGCCCCTCTATAGGTTCTCAAAGGATCTGCCTGTCATGTATCATTAGAGTCGTCTCAGTGAAAGCAGGAACTCTGTGTCTTCTTCTCTCCGCCTTCTATTCCCTGAAACTTATTACATGCCTCCTAGCTCATCGTAGGTGCTCAGTATTTACTTAGTGTGTGAAAGACAGAAAAGCTCTTGGAAGCCTCAAGGGGTCACTTGGCTCGGCACTTTTGATCTCTGTGTATATTTGGCGAGTCAATTCTTTCCTTTCCTGGGTTGATGTGTACACTATATTCGAGGCACAATCTAAGGCATGAAGACATATCCATGCATAGAGGTTCTTGCTTTCAAGGAACTCGTACAGCAGATTTCTACAAGTTAGGGCTTTTCAAATGCTCTAGAAGCATGTGAACGTTCAGTATGCTCCATTTTCATTGCAAAGAAAGATCGTTTGACTTCCATAGCAAAGGTGGAGACCTTCCAACGTTGAGTCCAAGACTTATACCTTGACCATTTCAGGCAAGTCTTGTGGTTCCTTCTGGAGGTGTGTGGCTCTTGCAGAAATGTGAAGATCTTCTGTTGGGGGCCAGAGTGAGGTACTCCGCCCATGGCAAAGGTCATGAGGAAGGAGGCTCGACATACGCAAAGGCGGGATCGAGCCTCAGGAGTCCCCCTGGAAATCCTCGAGCATCTACCCCCATAACCAGAGCCTGCCTACTTTACTACTTTGTGCTCACCTACACCTCTGACTTTACGGGGGGCTGTCCCCCACCACCTCTTTTGGAGAAGGAGTTAACTTAGAGCTCCAGTTTATAATAATTCCTGGGCGTGATAAGAGTGTTTTAACCTACAAACTCCTCTGAAGGTTCTCTGGCCTGCCTGACAGGCTTGTCCGGCCACATGTGATCGCTCACAGCCTCCCAACCGTGAGAGGCACAAGATGCTTTAAACCTTCTAAAAACAGGTTCCTTAGAAAAGTTAGAAAACTATTAGTATAAGTATAATGGGCTAATTAGAAATTGTGTTGGTGAAGGGTTTTTCATTTGTTGAGCCAATGTTTGTTGCTAAGTCTCCATATCCCCTGCCCTTACACACATTAATGAATATATAGAATTAACCTTTGATATTAATCACGTTAGACCTTAGGCTAAGTAAATTCTTTCCTTAACTAAAACCCACTACACCCTCACCCTGTAGGAATGTAACTTTATTTGGGTGGCGTCTGTTTTGAGAATAATCAGCCCTGGAGAAATAAGTGTCCTGATTGACTGACCGCTGTCACAAGGAGAGGGTCGTAAATTGTCAGCAGGGCCCCCTGGCCAGAAGATGATGTAACACCCCTAAGACCTCTGTATACATTTGTGTGAAGCACCTGACTTTAATGAAAGTCAGGACTGCTGTCCCCATGTGACTTTTGCATAACATCTCAGTGTATAAAAGTAGACCATGGAAAATAAAGAATTGGGATCAGTTTCTCAAAATACTGGTCTCCCCATGTCGCTCTCTCTCTCACTCTGGTTGAGTCTCCATCT
This sequence comes from Bos indicus x Bos taurus, assembly GCF_003369695.1. Classification (NCBI taxonomy): domain Eukaryota; kingdom Metazoa; phylum Chordata; class Mammalia; order Artiodactyla; family Bovidae; genus Bos; species Bos indicus x Bos taurus. The sequence goes on from NW_020867742.1 coordinate 6,145, forward strand.
GGAGCGCGGAACCCACCATGCTTACTAATTATGCCTGGGCTTCTAAGATCCGACCGGGGAGGCCTCAGTGTCTCCTCTCCTTCGGGAGAACGGAAGGACGCCTGCGGCCTACGTAAGTGGTGCAAACTTCTTGTCTTGAAGTTTTATTGGTCTCCCGCGTAAACCAAGCCACTCAGCCTCTTTTCTCCACTGAATTTTCCTACTGAGCTATCCTCATCCTATTACTCTTTATATCTTTGATAAAATATTTAAATAAATAAATAGGTCGCCGACACCATCCCCGCTTCGAATACCCTGGATCAGCCGGGGCAGGACCCCGGCAATCTTCCATCGTCCTCAGACTTTGGTGTCATTTGCAATCATCCAGAAAGCTTCCAGGTCTAGGTTCCAGACCACCACCACACACAGTCAGTAGTCAACGGAGTGGATTCCAGGAATACGCATTGTTCACCGGCATTACCGTTGATATTGTTGCTGCACACTCAATGCAGTGGGCAGGGCCTGGATTGTCCACTGGGTCTCATGTGGAATGGAAAGAAGGGCTCCCCCCCCCCACACACACACACCCCCACCCCCACTGTTGACAGCCTTGTGACGAGAAACGGTCCCCGAAACAAGAATCAGACAAACCAGAGAAGCCCAGATGATAGTCCTTGAGATGAAGGAACTAAGCAGCTGGTTGCGATGGCACCAAGGGGAAAGGTTGCTCTTTTTGTCTGCCCCTCTACTCCTTTCTTCCTGGATGCCTTAGGGTTTTGTCATGGAGATTTGAAATAAAGTGCACAAAAGTCATATGTGTTGAATCAAGATTTTGCATTTAACCATCTCTCAAAAAGGAAGAGAGCTTCACCTGCACATGTTTCTTTCAAAACCGTCAATTGCTTTTCAATTCTGGGGTTTCTCTCTTGCCTTGTTCACTTAGCCTTAACAGTAAAAATCAACGAAAACTACATAAAGATTCACAGATACCAACAAAGGACAGCTTCTGTTTTTGAAATCATCTTTCCATTTAGTAGAACACGAGCTCTATTCTTTGTATTTTGCCTAGGGAATTAGCAATGTCCTGGTTCAGATGGCAAGGCATCCGCGCACAGGAGACTGGGGTTTGATCCCTGGGTCGGGAAGATCCCGCCGGAGAAGGAAATGGTAACCCACTCCCAGTATCCTCGCCTGGGAAATGCCACGGACAGAGGAGCCTGATGGGCCGCAGTCCATGGGTTGTATTAAAGTTGGGCTCAAGCCAGCAACTACGAACACAAGTATTTCCAAAGACCACACTCAAGTGTGTGTGTGTGTGCGTGTGTGTGTGTGTGTGTGTATCTCCTCTTGCCGTCTTGGAGTCTGTCTCGGAATCTTCATGTATTTCTGCCTCTGTATCTCCTGACAGCCAGCCGCCGGCCCGTTCGTCTTGCCCCCGCCTCTCCCAGGCGCTCTAGCTCTGGCTGAGGAGCTTGCGCAGGCCAGCTGTCTCCCCTGGCGTGGGTGCGTGCGAGTGTCTGTGTGTCTGTCTGTGTGCCTGCCTGTGGCTTGTCTGCTCTCTCAGGAAGGTCGAGGGCTTGGCGTGGGGTCAAAGGGGGGGCCTCGGTAGTGCGAAGGGGAGGGGCTGAGGCGCTCCGGTCGACCGCGCCTCCTTGGCTTCTGCTGGGTTTGGGCACCGGACAGGTGCCGGGCAAGTTGGGCGCTCAAGTTTCGCTGCACCTAGGCCCGCAGGAGGTTCAGAGGCCCCTGGGCCGCGGGGGTTGGGAGGCGGCGGGCGCCGAAGACCGACACCTCCGGGGCCGCGCGGGCCTGAGCAGCGCATGGGATCGGGGGGAGGCCCCGCTCAGCGAGCGCGGCCAGGTCTGGAGTGGCCGGGGGTGGAAGGGCGCCGAGACCTCCACACCCCTCAGCCCAGCCCCCAGGCCCCGCGCGCACGCATGCACGCAGGCCCTCCCGGTCAATGGGGGGTCCTGGAAGCCCCTCGGGCCCCCGGGCCCGGCCAGGCGCTTGCTGCTCTGGTGTTGGCGGTGTTCAGGGGGGGGCGGGCCGGCGTCAGCAGGCTGGAGTCCGGTCGCGGGTCGTGCGGCTCAAGTACAGCACGCCCCGCGACGAGAGGTGCGGCCCGTTGGCCCGACCTGCAGGGCAGAGCGAAAGGGAGGCGAAGCGCAAGGCTCTTAGGGCGCCCCAAGCCAACCGCCTCCGGCTCCGGCCCTATCAGCCTGAAGGCGCCCGATCTCGTCTGATCTCGGAAGCTAAGCAGGGTCGGGCCTGGTTAGGATCTTGGATGGGAGACCACCTGGGAATCCCGGGTGCTCGAGGCTTTTTGCCTACCAGAAGAGGTCCTTTAGCCCCCGCCGCGCGTCCCGATTCTTGCATCCCCCCCGCAGCCCCAGCCCCTCCCGGGACGCGGGGAGCGGGTGGCCGGGGCCCCGACTCGCGCTGCAGACCTGGGTTGCCTCCGCGCGGCCCGCGAGCCCCTCCGCATTCGCATTCGGCTTCCAGGACACCCGACGACCGGCAGTCCCGTCTCCATCTGGGGCTCCTTTGGCTTGCCTCAGGCAATCCCGGGGCTTGCACGGACTCCAGCCAGAGCCCCAGCCCCCGCCCCACCCCCTGCCTCGCAGGCCATCACGCATGCGCAAGTGCGCACGCACGCACAGATAGATGTGCCCAAACGGGGCATCTATCTTGTTCACTTATACTGTGGGTGGATCTATGCCTGGGAGTCGGACTGCTGAACCATACGCTACTTCCAATTTTAGTTCCTTCGGGAACCTCCATAATCTTTTCCATACCGGCTCTACCCACGCCCATTCCTACTCACCGTGGAGGAGAGTTCCCTTTGCTCCACATCTTCTCCAGCACTGGTTATTGACAGACATGGCAGTGAGGCCCAATCGGACTCATGTGAAGTGGTCCCTCCTTGGAGTTTGGAGTTGAGCCTCTCCAATCATTAGTGATGTGGAGCAAGATGACCTTTTGGAAATGCAGATGCAATGCTGTCACCTCCCTGCTCCAACGGCTCTCGTATTTTCCCAGCATATTGACGATACGACCATTTTCCTTCAGGCTTGCTCCTCACGTTCTTCTCTGATGTCTTTTGCCTGGAATGCCCTCTGCACTCTTTGGCTTCCATCCCATAGGGCATTTTTCGTTTCTTGAATGTCCTAAGTTTCCCTGGTCACATAGCCTTCCAAGATGCTATTTTCCCTGCCTGAAATTCTTCCTGCATCTCAACCCTGGTTTACCTAGGTTCAACCTATGGACCTCAACGAAATGGTGCCTCTGGAAAGCCTTCCCTGACACCCAGGTTTTGTGGTGAGGGAAGAGGCCCCTCTATAGGTTCTCAAAGGATCTGCCTGTCATGTATCATTAGAGTCGTCTCAGTGAAAGCAGGAACTCTGTGTCTTCTTCTCTCCGCCTTCTATTCCCTGAAACTTATTACATGCCTCCTAGCTCATCGTAGGTGCTCAGTATTTACTTAGTGTGTGAAAGACAGAAAAGCTCTTGGAAGCCTCAAGGGGTCACTTGGCTCGGCACTTTTGATCTCTGTGTATATTTGGCGAGTCAATTCTTTCCTTTCCTGGGTTGATGTGTACACTATATTCGAGGCACAATCTAAGGCATGAAGACATATCCATGCATAGAGGTTCTTGCTTTCAAGGAACTCGTACAGCAGATTTCTACAAGTTAGGGCTTTTCAAATGCTCTAGAAGCATGTGAACGTTCAGTATGCTCCATTTTCATTGCAAAGAAAGATCGTTTGACTTCCATAGCAAAGGTGGAGACCTTTCAACGTTGAGTCCAAGACTTATACCTTGACCATTTCAGGCAAGTCTTGTGATTCCTTCTGGAGGTGTGTGGCTCTTGCAGAAATGTGAAGATCTTCCATCGTCCTCAGACTTTGGTGTCATTTGCAATCATCCAGAAAGCTTCCAGGTCCAGGTTCCAGACCACCACCACACACAGTCAGTAGCCAACGGAGTGGATTCCAGGAATACGCATTGTTCACCGGCATTACCGTTGATATTGTTGCTGCACACTCAATGCAGTGGGCAGGGCCTGGATTGTCCACTGGGTCTCATGTGGAATGGAAAGAAGGGCTCCCCACCCCCCACAGACCCCCCACCCCCACTGTTGACAGCCTTGTGACGAGAAACGGTCCCCGAAACAAGAATCAGACAAAGCAGAGAAGCCCAGATGATAGTCCTTGAGATGAAGGAACTAAGCAGCTGGTTGAGATGGCACCAAGGGGAAAGGTTGCTCTTTTTGTCTGCCCCTCTACTCCTTTCTTCCTGGACACCTTAGGGCTTCGTCATGGAGATTTGAAAGAAAGTGCACAAAAGTCATATGTGTTGTATCAAGATTTTGAATTTAACCATCTCTCAAAAAGGAAGAGAGCTTCACCTGCACATGTTTCTTTCAAAAACGTCCATTGCTTTTCAATTCTAGGGTTTCTCTCTTGCCTTGTTCACTTAGCCTTAATAGTAAAAATCAACGAAAACTACATAAAGATTCACAGATACCAAAAAGGACAGCTTCTGTTTCTGAAATCATCTTTCCATTTAGTAGAACACGAGCTCTATTCTTTGTATTTTGCCTAGGGAATTAGCAATGTCCTGGTTCAGATGGCAAGGTATCCCCACCCAGGAGATTGGGGTTCGATCCCTGGGTCCGGAAGATGCCTCCCGTAGAAGGAAATGGCAACCCACTCCAGTATCCTCGCCTGGGAAATGCCACGGACAGAGGAGCCTGATGGGCCGCAGTCCATGGGTCGTATCAAAGTTGGGCTCAATCCAGCAACTACGAACAGAAGTAATTCCAAAGACCACACTCAAGTGTGTGTGTGTGTGTGTGTGTGTGTGTGTGTGTCTGTATCTCCTCTTGCCGTCTTGGAGTCTGTCTCGGAATCTTCATGTATTTCTGCCTCTGTATCTCCTGACAGCCAGCCGCCGGCGCGTTCGTCTGGCCCCGGCCTCTCCCAGGCGCTCTGGTTCTGGCTGAGGAGCTTGCGCAGGCCAGCTGTCTCCCTTGGCGTGGGTGCGTGCGAGTGTCTGTGTGTCTGTCTGTGTGCCTGCCTGTGGCTCGTCTGCTCTCTCAGGAAGGTCGAGGGCTTGGCGTGGGGGCAAAGGGGGGGCCTCGGTAGTGCGAAGGGGAGGGGCTGAGGCGCTCCGCTCGACCGCGCCTTCCTGGCTTCTGGTGGGTTTGGGCACCGGACAGGTGCCGCGCAAGTTGGGCGCTCAAGTTTCGCTGCACCTAGGCCCGCAGGAGGTTCAGAGGCCCCTGGGCCAAGGGGGTTGGGAGGCGGCGGGCGCCGAAGACCGACACCTCCGGGGCCGCGCGGGCCTGAGCAGCGCATGGGATCGGGGGGAGGCCCCGCTCAGCGAGCGCGGCCGGGTCTGGAGTGGCCGCGGGTGGGAGGGCACCGAGACCTCCACACCCCTCAGCCCAGCCCCCAGGCCCCGCGCGCACGCACGCACGCACGCCCTCCCAGTCAATGGGGGGTCCTGGAAGCCCCTCGGGCCCCCGGGCCCGGCCAGGCGCTTGCTGCTCTGGTGTTGGCGGTGTTCGGGGGGGCGGGCCGGCGTCAGCAGGCTGGAGTCCGGTCGCGGATCGTGCGGCTCAAGTACAGCACGCCCCGCGACGAGAGGTGTGGCCCGTTGGCCCGACCTGCAGGGCAGAGCGAAAGGGAGGCGAAGCGCAAGGCTCTTAGGGCGCCCCGAGCCAACCGCCACCGTCTCAGGCCCTATCAGCCTGAAGGCGCCCGATCTCGTCTGATCTCGGAAGCTAAGCAGGGTCGGGCCTGGTTAGGATCTTGGATGGGAGACCACCTGGGAATCCCGGGTGCTCGAGGCTTTTTGCCTACCAGAAGAGGTCCTTTAGCCCCCGCCGCGCGTCCCGATTCTTGGATCCCCCCCGCAGCCCCAGCCCCTCCCGGGCCGCGGGGAGCGGCTGGCCGGGGCCCCGACTCCCGCTGCAGACCTGGGTTGCCTCCACGCGGCCTGCGAGCCCCTCCGCATTCGCATTCGGCTTCCAGGACACCCGACGACCGGCAGTCCCGTCTCCATCTGGGGCTCCTTTGGCTTGCCTCAGGCAATCCCGGGGCTTGCACCGACTCAAGCCAGATCCCCAGCACCCCCCCCCACCCCCTGCCTCGCAGGCATTCGCGCATGCGCATGTGCGCGCGCACGCACAGATAGATGTGCCCAAACGGGGCATCTATCTTGTTCAATTATACTGTGGGTGGATCTATGCCTGGGAGTCGGACTGCTGAACCATAATCTACTTCCACTTTTAGTTCCTTCGGGAACCTCCATAATCTTTTCCATACCGGCTCTACCCACGCCCATTCCTACTCACCGTGGAGGAGAGTTCCCTTTGCTCCACATCTTCTCCAGCACTGGTTATTGACAGACATGGCAGTGAGGCCCAATCGGACTCATGTGAAGTGGTCCCTCCTTGGAGTTTGGAGTTGAGCCTCTCCAATCATTAGTGATGTGGAGCAAGATGACCTTTTGGAAATGCAGATGCAATGCTGTCACCTCCCTGCTCCAACGGCTCTCGTATTTTCCCAGCATATTGAAGATACGACCACTTCCCTTCAGGCTTGCTCCTCACGTTCTTCTGTGATGTCTTTTGCCTGGAATGCCCTCTGCACTCTTTGGCTTCCATCCCATAGGGCATTTTTCGTTTCTTGAATGTCCTAAGTTTCCCTGGTCACATAGCCTTCCAAGATGCTATTTTCCCTGCCTGAAATTCTTCCTGCATCTCAACCCTGGTTTACCTAGGTTCAACCTATGGACCTCAACGAAATGGTGCCTCTGGAAAGCCTTCCCTGACACCCAGGTTTTGTGGTGAGGGAAGAGGCCCCTCTATAGGTTCTCAAAGGATCTGCCTGTCATGTATCATTAGAGTCGTCTCAGTGAAAGCAGGAACTCTGTGTCTTCTTCTCTCCGCCTTCTATTCCCTGAAACTTATTACATGCCTCCTAGCTCATCGTAGGTGCTCAGTATTTACTTAGTGTGTGAAAGACAGAAAAGCTCTTGGAAGCCTCAAGGGGTCACTTGGCTCGGCACTTTTGATCTCTGTGTATATTTGGCGAGTCAATTCTTTCCTTTCCTGGGTTGATGTGTACACTATATTCGAGGCACAATCTAAGGCATGAAGACATATCCATGCATAGAGGTTCTTGCTTTCAAGGAACTCGTACAGCAGATTTCTACAAGTTAGGGCTTTTCAAATGCTCTAGAAGCATGTGAACGTTCAGTATGCTCCATTTTCATTGCAAAGAAAGATCGTTTGACTTCCATAGCAAAGGTGGAGACCTTTCAACGTTGAGTCCAAGACTTATACCTTGACCATTTCAGGCAAGTCTTGTGATTCCTTCTGGAGGTGTGTGGCTCTTGCAGAGATGTGAAGATCTTCCATCGTCCTCAGACTTTGGTGTCATTTGCAATCATCCAGAAAGCTTCCAGGTCCAGGTTCCAGACCACCACCACACACAGTCAGTAGCCAACGGAGTGGATTCCAGGAATACGCATTGTTCACCGGCATTACCGTTGATATTGTTGCTGCACACTCAATGCAGTGGGCAGGGCCTGGATTGTCCACTGGGTCTCATGTGGAATGGAAAGAAGGGCTCCCCACCCCCCACAGACCCCCCACCCCCACTGTTGACAGCCTTGTGACGAGAAACGGTCCCCGAAACAAGAATCAGACAAAGCAGAGAAGCCCAGATGATAGTCCTTGAGATGAAGGAACTAAGCAGCTGGTTGAGATGGCAACAAGGGGAAAGGTTGCTCTTTTTGTCTGCCCCTCTACTCCTTTCTTCCTGGACACCTTAGGGCTTCGTCATGGAGATTTGAAAGAAAGTGCACAAAAGTCATATGTGTTGTATCAAGATTTTGAATTTAACCATCTCTCAAAAAGGAAGAGAGCTTCACCTGCACATGTTTCTTTCAAAAACGTCCATTGCTTTTCAATTCTAGGGTTTCTCTCTTGCCTTGTTCACTTAGCCTTAATAGTGAAAATCAACGAAAACTACATAAAGATTCACAGATACCAAAAAGGACAGCTTCTGTTTCTGAAATCATCTTTCCATTTAGTAGAACACGAGCTCTATTCTTTGTATTTTGCCTAGGGAATTAGCAATGTCCTGGTTCAGATGGCAAGGTATCCCCACCCAGGAGATTGGGGTTCGATCCCTGGGTCCGGAAGATGCCTCCCGTAGAAGGAAATGGCAACCCACTCCAGTATCCTCGCCTGGGAAATGCCACGGACAGAGGAGCCTGATGGGCCGCAGTCCATGGGTCGTATCAAAGTTGGGCTCAATCCAGCAACTACGAACAGAAGTAATTCCAAAGACCACACTCAAGTGTGTGTGTGTGTGTGTGTGTGTGTGTGTGTGTCTGTATCTCCTCTTGCCGTCTTGGAGTCTGTCTCGGAATCTTCATGTATTTCTGCCTCTGTATCTCCTGACAGCCAGCCGCCGGCGCGTTCGTCTGGCCCCGGCCTCTCCCAGGCGCTCTGGTTCTGGCTGAGGAGCTTGCGCAGGCCAGCTGTCTCCCTTGGCGTGGGTGCGTGCGAGTGTCTGTGTGTCTGTCTGTGTGCCTGCCTGTGGCTCGTCTGCTCTCTCAGGAAGGTCGAGGGCTTGGCGTGGGGGCAAAGGGGGGGCCTCGGTAGTGCGAAGGGGAGGGGCTGAGGCGCTCCGCTCGACCGCGCCTTCCTGGCTTCTGGTGGGTTTGGGCACCGGACAGGTGCCGCGCAAGTTGGGCGCTCAAGTTTCGCTGCACCTAGGCCCGCAGGAGGTTCAGAGGCCCCTGGCCGCGGGGGTTGGGAGGCGGCGGGCGCCGAAGACCGACACCTCCGGGGCCGCGCGGGCCTGAGCAGCGCATGGGATCGGGGGGAGGCCCCGCTCAGCGAGCGCGGCCGGGTCTGGAGTGGCCGCGGGTGGGAGGGCACCGAGACCTCCACACCCCTCAGCCCAGCCCCCAGGCCCCGCGCGCACGCACGCACGCACGCCCTCCCAGTCAATGGGGGGTCCTGGAAGCCCCTCGGGCCCCCGGGCCCGGCCAGGCGCTTGCTGCTCTGGTGTTGGCGGTGTTCGGGGGGGCGGGCCGGCGTCAGCAGGCTGGAGTCCGGTCGCGGATCGTGCGGCTCAAGTACAGCACGCCCCGCGACGAGAGGTGTGGCCCGTTGGCCCGACCTGCAGGGCAGAGCGAAAGGGAGGCGAAGCGCAAGGCTCTTAGGGCGCCCCGAGCCAACCGCCACCGTCTCAGGCCCTATCAGCCTGAAGGCGCCCGATCTCGTCTGATCTCGGAAGCTAAGCAGGGTCGGGCCTGGTTAGGATCTTGGATGGGAGACCACCTGGGAATCCCGGGTGCTCGAGGCTTTTTGCCTACCAGAAGAGGTCCTTTAGCCCCCGCCGCGCGTCCCGATTCTTGGATCCCCCCCGCAGCCCCAGCCCCTCCCGGGCCGCGGGGAGCGGCTGGCCGGGGCCCCGACTCCCGCTGCAGACCTGGGTTGCCTCCACGCGGCCTGCGAGCCCCTCCGCATTCGCATTCGGCTTCCAGGACACCCGACGACCGGCAGTCCCGTCTCCATCTGGGGCTCCTTTGGCTTGCCTCAGGCAATCCCGGGGCTTGCACCGACTCAAGCCAGATCCCCAGCACCCCCCCCCGACCCCCTGCCTCGCAGGCATTCGCGCATGCGCATGTGCGCGCGCACGCACAGATAGATGTGCCCAAACGGGGCATCTATCTTGTTCAATTATACTGTGGGTGGATCTATGCCTGGGAGTCGGACTGCTGAACCATAATCTACTTCCACTTTTAGTTCCTTCGGGAACCTCCATAATCTTTTCCATACCGGCTCTACCCACGCCCATTCCTACTCACCGTGGAGGAGAGTTCCCTTTGCTCCACATCTTCTCCAGCTTTGGTTATTGACAGACATCGCAGTGAGGCCCAATCGGACTCATGTGAAGTGGTCCCTCCTTGGAGTTTGGAGTTGAGCCTCTCCAATCATTAGTGATGTGGAGCAAGATGACCTTTTGGAAATGCAGATGCAATGCTGTCACCTCCCTGCTCCAACGGCTCTCGTATTTTCCCAGCATATTGAAGATACGACCACTTCCCTTCAGGCTTGCTCCTCACGTTCTTCTGTGATGTCTTTTGCCTGGAATGCCCTCTGCACTCTTTGGCTTCCATCCCATAGGGCATTTTTCGTTTCTTGAATGTCCTAAGTTTCCCTGGTCACATAGCCTTCCAAGATGCTATTTTCCCTGCCTGAAATTCTTCCTGCATCTCAACCCTGGTTTACCTAGGTTCAACCTATGGACCTCAACGAAATGGTGCCTCTGGAAAGCCTTCCCTGACACCCAGGTTTTGTGGTGAGGGAAGAGGCCCCTCTATAGGTTCTCAAAGGATCTGCCTGTCATGTATCATTAGAGTCGTCTCAGTGAAAGCAGGAACTCTGTGTCTTCTTCTCTCCGCCTTCTATTCCCTGAAACTTATTACATGCCTCCTAGCTCATCGTAGGTGCTCAGTATTTACTTAGTGTGTGAAAGACAGAAAAGCTCTTGGAAGCCTCAAGGGGTCACTTGGCTCGGCACTTTTGATCTCTGTGTATATTTGGCGAGTCAATTCTTTCCTTTCCTGGGTTGATGTGTACACTATATTCGAGGCACAATCTAAGGCATGAAGACATATCCATGCATAGAGGTTCTTGCTTTCAAGGAACTCGTACAGCAGATTTCTACAAGTTAGGGCTTTTCAAATGCTCTAGAAGCATGTGAACGTTCAGTATGCTCCATTTTCATTGCAAAGAAAGATCGTTTGACTTCCATAGCAAAGGTGGAGACCTTCCAACGTTGAGTCCAAGACTTATACCTTGACCATTTCAGGCAAGTCTTGTGGTTCCTTCTGGAGGTGTGTGGCTCTTGCAGAAATGTGAAGATCTTCTGTTGGGGGCCAGAGTGAGGTACTCCGCCCATGGCAAAGGTCATGAGGAAGGAGGCTCGACATACGCAAAGGCGGGATCGAGCCTCAGGAGTCCCCCTGGAAATCCTCGAGCATCTACCCCCATAACCAGAGCCTGCCTACTTTACTACTTTGTGCTCACCTACACCTCTGACTTTACGGGGGGCTGTCCCCCACCACCTCTTTTGGAGAAGGAGTTAACTTAGAGCTCCAGTTTATAATAATTCCTGGGCGTGATAAGAGTGTTTTAACCTACAAACTCCTCTGAAGGTTCTCTGGCCTGCCTGACAGGCTTGTCCGGCCACATGTGATCGCTCACAGCCTCCCAACCGTGAGAGGCACAAGATGCTTTAAACCTTCTAAAAACAGGTTCCTTAGAAAAGTTAGAAAACTATTAGTATAAGTATAATGGGCTAATTAGAAATTGTGTTGGTGAAGGGTTTTTCATTTGTTGAGCCAATGTTTGTTGCTAAGTCTCCATATCCCCTGCCCTTACACACATTAATGAATATATAGAATTAACCTTTGATATTAATCACGTTAGACCTTAGGCTAAGTAAATTCTTTCCTTAACTAAAACCCACTACACCCTCACCCTGTAGGAATGTAACTTTATTTGGGTGGCGTCTGTTTTGAGAATAATCAGCCCTGGAGAAATAAGTGTCCTGATTGACTGACCGCTGTCACAAGGAGAGGGTCGTAAATTGTCAGCAGGGCCCCCTGGCCAGAAGATGATGTAACACCCCTAAGACCTCTGTATACATTTGTGTGAAGCACCTGACTTTAATGAAAGTCAGGACTGCTGTCCCCATGTGACTTTTGCATAACATCTCAGTGTATAAAAGTAGACCATGGAAAATAAAGAATTGGGATCAGTTTCTCAAAATACTGGTCTCCCCATGTCGCTCTCTCTCTCACTCTGGTTGAGTCTCCATCTGGAGCGCGGAACCCACCATGCTTACTAATTATGCCTGGGCTTCTAAGATCCGACCGGGGAGGCCTCAGTGTCTCCTCTCCTTCGGGAGAACGGAAGGACGCCTGCGGCCTACGTAAGTGGTGCAAACTTCTTGTCTTGAAGTTTTATTGGTCTCCCGCGTAAACCAAGCCACTCAGCCTCTTTTCTCCACTGAATTTTCCTACTGAGCTATCCTCATCCTATTACTCTTTATATCTTTGATAAAATATTTAAATAAATAAATAGGTCGCCGACACCATCCCCGCTTCGAATACCCTGGATCAGCCGGGGCAGGACCCCGGCAATCTTCCATCGTCCTCAGACTTTGGTGTCATTTGCAATCATCCAGAAAGCTTCCAGGTCTAGGTTCCAGACCACCACCACACACAGTCAGTAGTCAACGGAGTGGATTCCAGGAATACGCATTGTTCACCGGCATTACCGTTGATATTGTTGCTGCACACTCAATGCAGTGGGCAGGGCCTGGATTGTCCACTGGGTCTCATGTGGAATGGAAAGAAGGGCTCCCCCCCCCACACACACACACCCCCACCCCCACTGTTGACAGCCTTGTGACGAGAAACGGTCCCCGAAACAAGAATCAGACAAACCAGAGAAGCCCAGATGATAGTCCTTGAGATGAAGGAACTAAGCAGCTGGTTGCGATGGCACCAAGGGGAAAGGTTGCTCTTTTTGTCTGCCCCTCTACTCCTTTCTTCCTGGATGCCTTAGGGTTTTGTCATGGAGATTTGAAATAAAGTGCACAAAAGTCATATGTGTTGAATCAAGATTTTGCATTTAACCATCTCTCAAAAAGGAAGAGAGCTTCACCTGCACATGTTTCTTTCAAAACCGTCAATTGCTTTTCAATTCTGGGGTTTCTCTCTTGCCTTGTTCACTTAGCCTTAACAGTAAAAATCAACGAAAACTACATAAAGATTCACAGATACCAACAAAGGACAGCTTCTGTTTTTGAAATCATCTTTCCATTTAGTAGAACACGAGCTCTATTCTTTGTATTTTGCCTAGGGAATTAGCAATGTCCTGGTTCAGATGGCAAGGCATCCGCGCACAGGAGACTGGGGTTTGATCCCTGGGTCGGGAAGATCCCGCCGGAGAAGGAAATGGTAACCCACTCCCAGTATCCTCGCCTGGGAAATGCCACGGACAGAGGAGCCTGATGGGCCGCAGTCCATGGGTTGTATTAAAGTTGGGCTCAAGCCAGCAACTACGAACACAAGTATTTCCAAAGACCACACTCAAGTGTGTGTGTGTGTGCGTGTGTGTGTGTGTGTGTGTATCTCCTCTTGCCGTCTTGGAGTCTGTCTCGGAATCTTCATGTATTTCTGCCTCTGTATCTCCTGACAGCCAGCCGCCGGCCCGTTCGTCTTGCCCCCGCCTCTCCCAGGCGCTCTAGCTCTGGCTGAGGAGCTTGCGCAGGCCAGCTGTCTCCCCTGGCGTGGGTGCGTGCGAGTGTCTGTGTGTCTGTCTGTGTGCCTGCCTGTGGCTTGTCTGCTCTCTCAGGAAGGTCGAGGGCTTGGCGTGGGGTCAAAGGGGGGGCCTCGGTAGTGCGAAGGGGAGGGGCTGAGGCGCTCCGCTCGACCGCGCCTCCTTGGCTTCTGCTGGGTTTGGGCACCGGACAGGTGCCGGGCAAGTTGGGCGCTCAAGTTTCGCTGCGCCTAGGCCCGCAGGAGGTTCAGAGGCCCCTGGGCCGCGGGGGTTGGGAGGCGGCGGGCGCCGAAGACCGACACCTCCGGGGCCGCGCGGGCCTGAGCAGCGCATGGGATCGGGGGGAGGCCCCGCTCAGCGAGCGCGGCCAGGTCTGGAGTGGCCGGGGGTGGAAGGGCGCCGAGACCTCCACACCCCTCAGCCCAGCCCCCAGGCCCCGCGCGCACGCATGCACGCAGGCCCTCCCGGTCAATGGGGGGTCCTGGAAGCCCCTCGGGCCCCCGGGCCCGGCCAGGCGCTTGCTGCTCTGGTGTTGGCGGTGTTCGGGGGGGGCGGGCCGGCGTCAGCAGGCTGGAGTCCGGTCGCGGGTCGTGCGGCTCAAGTACAGCACGCCCCGCGACGAGAGGTGCGGCCCGTTGGCCCGACCTGCAGGGCAGAGCGAAAGGGAGGCGAAGCGCAAGGCTCTTAGGGCGCCCCAAGCCAACCGCCTCCGGCTCCGGCCCTATCAGCCTGAAGGCGCCCGATCTCGTCTGATCTCGGAAGCTAAGCAGGGTCGGGCCTGGTTAGGATCTTGGATGGGAGACCACCTGGGAATCCCGGGTGCTCGAGGCTTTTTGCCTACCAGAAGAGGTCCTTTAGCCCCCGCCGCGCGTCCCGATTCTTGCATCCCCCCCGCAGCCCCAGCCCCTCCCGGGCCGCGGGGAGCGGGTGGCCGGGGCCCCGACTCCCGCTGCAGACCTGGGTTGCCTCCGCGCGGCCCGCGAGCCCCTCCGCATTCGCATTCGGCTTCCAGGACACCCGACGACCGGCAGTCCCGTCTCCATCTGGGGCTCCTTTGGCTTGCCTCAGGCAATCCCGGGGCTTGCACGGACTCCAGCCAGAGCCCCAGCCCCCGCCCCACCCCCTGCCTCGCAGGCCATCACGCATGCGCAAGTGCGCACGCACGCACAGATAGATGTGCCCAAACGGGGCATCTATCTTGTTCACTTATACCGTGGGTGTATCTATGCCTGGGAGTCGGACTGCTGAACCATACGCTACTTCCAATTTTAGTTCCTTCGGGAACCTCCATAATCTTTTCCATACCGGCTCTACCCACGCCCATTCCTACTCACCGTGGAGGAGAGTTCCCTTTGCTCCACATCTTCTCCAGCACTGGTTATTGACAGACATGGCAGTGAGGCCCAATCGGACTCATGTGAAGTGGTCCCTCCTTGGAGTTTGGAGTTGAGCCTCTCCAATCATTAGTGATGTGGAGCAAGATGACCTTTTGGAAATGCAGATGCAATGCTGTCACCTCCCTGCTCCAACGGCTCTCGTATTTTCCCAGCATATTGACGATACGACCATTTTCCTTCAGGCTTGCTCCTCACGTTCTTCTCTGATGTCTTTTGCCTGGAATGCCCTCTGCACTCTTTGGCTTCCATCCCATAGGGCATTTTTCGTTTCTTGAATGTCCTAAGTTTCCCTGGTCACATAGCCTTCCAAGATGCTATTTTCCCTGCCTGAAATTCTTCCTGCATCTCAACCCTGGTTTACCTAGGTTCAACCTATGGACCTCAACGAAATGGTGCCTCTGGAAAGCCTTCCCTGACACCCAGGTTTTGTGGTGAGGGAAGAGGCCCCTCTATAGGTTCTCAAAGGATCTGCCTGTCATGTATCATTAGAGTCGTCTCAGTGAAAGCAGGAACTCTGTGTCTTCTTCTCTCCGCCTTCTATTCCCTGAAACTTATTACATGCCTCCTAGCTCATCGTAGGTGCTCAGTATTTACTTAGTGTGTGAAAGACAGAAAAGCTCTTGGAAGCCTCAAGGGGTCACTTGGCTCGGCACTTTTGATCTCTGTGTATATTTGGCGAGTCAATTCTTTCCTTTCCTGGGTTGATGTGTACACTATATTCGAGGCACAATCTAAGGCATGAAGACATATCCATGCATAGAGGTTCTTGCTTTCAAGGAACTCGTACAGCAGATTTCTACAAGTTAGGGCTTTTCAAATGCTCTAGAAGCATGTGAACGTTCAGTATGCTCCATTTTCATTGCAAAGAAAGATCGTTTGACTTCCATAGCAAAGGTGGAGACCTTTCAACGTTGAGTCCAAGACTTATACCTTGACCATTTCAGGCAAGTCTTGTGATTCCTTCTGGAGGTGTGTGGCTCTTGCAGAGATGTGAAGATCTTCCATCGTCCTCAGACTTTGGTGTCATTTGCAATCATCCAGAAAGCTTCCAGGTCCAGGTTCCAGACCACCACCACACACAGTCAGTAGCCAACGGAGTGGATTCCAGGAATACGCATTGTTCACCGGCATTACCGTTGATATTGTTGCTGCACACTCAATGCAGTGGGCAGGGCCTGGATTGTCCACTGGGTCTCATGTGGAATGGAAAGAAGGGCTCCCCACCCCCCACAGACCCCCCACCCCCACTGTTGACAGCCTTGTGACGAGAAACGGTCCCCGAAACAAGAATCAGACAAAGCAGAGAAGCCCAGATGATAGTCCTTGAGATGAAGGAACTAAGCAGCTGGTTGAGATGGCACCAAGGGGAAAGGTTGCTCTTTTTGTCTGCCCCTCTACTCCTTTCTTCCTGGACACCTTAGGGCTTCGTCATGGAGATTTGAAAGAAAGTGCACAAAAGTCATATGTGTTGTATCAAGATTTTGAATTTAACCATCTCTCAAAAAGGAAGAGAGCTTCACCTGCACATGTTTCTTTCAAAAACGTCCATTGCTTTTCAATTCTAGGGTTTCTCTCTTGCCTTGTTCACTTAGCCTTAATAGTGAAAATCAACGAAAACTACATAAAGATTCACAGATACCAAAAAGGACAGCTTCTGTTTCTGAAATCATCTTTCCATTTAGTAGAACACGAGCTCTATTCTTTGTATTTTGCCTAGGGAATTAGCAATGTCCTGGTTCAGATGGCAAGGTATCCCCACCCAGGAGATTGGGGTTCGATCCCTGGGTCCGGAAGATGCCTCCCGTAGAAGGAAATGGCAACCCACTCCAGTATCCTCGCCTGGGAAATGCCACGGACAGAGGAGCCTGATGGGCCGCAGTCCATGGGTCGTATCAAAGTTGGGCTCAATCCAGCAACTACGAACAGAAGTAATTCCAAAGACCACACTCAAGTGTGTGTGTGTGTGTGTGTGTGTGTGTGTGTCTGTATCTCCTCTTGCCGTCTTGGAGTCTGTCTCGGAATCTTCATGTATTTCTGCCTCTGTATCTCCTGACAGCCAGCCGCCGGCGCGTTCGTCTGGCCCCGGCCTCTCCCAGGCGCTCTGGTTCTGGCTGAGGAGCTTGCGCAGGCCAGCTGTCTCCCTTGGCGTGGGTGCGTGCGAGTGTCTGTGTGTCTGTCTGTGTGCCTGCCTGTGGCTCGTCTGCTCTCTCAGGAAGGTCGAGGGCTTGGCGTGGGGGCAAAGGGGGGGCCTCGGTAGTGCGAAGGGGAGGGGCTGAGGCGCTCCGCTCGACCGCGCCTTCCTGGCTTCTGGTGGGTTTGGGCACCGGACAGGTGCCGCGCAAGTTGGGCGCTCAAGTTTCGCTGCACCTAGGCCCGCAGGAGGTTCAGAGGCCCCTGGGCCGCGGGGGTTGGGAGGCGGCGGGCGCCGAAGACCGACACCTCCGGGGCCGCGCGGGCCTGAGCAGCGCATGGGATCGGGGGGAGGCCCCGCTCAGCGAGCGCGGCCGGGTCTGGAGTGGCCGCGGGTGGGAGGGCACCGAGACCTCCACACCCCTCAGCCCAGCCCCCAGGCCCCGCGCGCACGCACGCACGCACGCCCTCCCAGTCAATGGGGGGTCCTGGAAGCCCCTCGGGCCCCCGGGCCCGGCCAGGCGCTTGCTGCTCTGGTGTTGGCGGTGTTCGGGGGGGCGGGCCGGCGTCAGCAGGCTGGAGTCCGGTCGCGGATCGTGCGGCTCAAGTACAGCACGCCCCGCGACGAGAGGTGTGGCCCGTTGGCCCGACCTGCAGGGCAGAGCGAAAGGGAGGCGAAGCGCAAGGCTCTTAGGGCGCCCCGAGCCAACCGCCACCGTCTCAGGCCCTATCAGCCTGAAGGCGCCCGATCTCGTCTGATCTCGGAAGCTAAGCAGGGTCGGGCCTGGTTAGGATCTTGGATGGGAGACCACCTGGGAATCCCGGGTGCTCGAGGCTTTTTGCCTACCAGAAGAGGTCCTTTAGCCCCCGCCGCGCGTCCCGATTCTTGGATCCCCCCCGCAGCCCCAGCCCCTCCCGGGCCGCGGGGAGCGGCTGGCCGGGGCCCCGACTCCCGCTGCAGACCTGGGTTGCCTCCACGCGGCCTGCGAGCCCCTCCGCATTCGCATTCGGCTTCCAGGACACCCGACGACCGGCAGTCCCGTCTCCATCTGGGGCTCCTTTGGCTTGCCTCAGGCAATCCCGGGGCTTGCACCGACTCAAGCCAGATCCCCAGCACCCCCCCCCCACCCCCTGCCTCGCAGGCATTCGCGCATGCGCATGTGCGCGCGCACGCACAGATAGATGTGCCCAAACGGGGCATCTATCTTGTTCAATTATACTGTGGGTGGATCTATGCCTGGGAGTCGGACTGCTGAACCATAATCTACTTCCACTTTTAGTTCCTTCGGGAACCTCCATAATCTTTTCCATACCGGCTCTACCCACGCCCATTCCTACTCACCGTGGAGGAGAGTTCCCTTTGCTCCACATCTTCTCCAGCTTTGGTTATTGACAGACATGGCAGTGAGGCCCAATCGGACTCATGTGAAGTGGTCCCTCCTTGGAGTTTGGAGTTGAGCCTCTCCAATCATTAGTGATGTGGAGCAAGATGACCTTTTGGAAATGCAGATGCAATGCTGTCACCTCCCTGCTCCAACGGCTCTCGTATTTTCCCAGCATATTGAAGATACGACCACTTCCCTTCAGGCTTGCTCCTCACGTTCTTCTCTGATGTCTTTTGCCTGGAATGCCCTCTGCACTCTTTGGCTTCCATCCCATAGGGCATTTTTCGTTTCTTGAATGTCCTAAGTTTCCCTGGTCACATAGCCTTCCAAGATGCTATTTTCCCTGCCTGAAATTCTTCCTGCATCTCAACCCTGGTTTACCTAGGTTCAACCTATGGACCTCAACGAAATGGTGCCTCTGGAAAGCCTTCCCTGACACCCAGGTTTTGTGGTGAGGGAAGAGGCCCCTCTATAGGTTCTCAAAGGATCTGCCTGTCATGTATCATTAGAGTCGTCTCAGTGAAAGCAGGAACTCTGTGTCTTCTTCTCTCCGCCTTCTATTCCCTGAAACTTATTACATGCCTCCTAGCTCATCGTAGGTGCTCAGTATTTACTTAGTGTGTGAAAGACAGAAAAGCTCTTGGAAGCCTCAAGGGGTCACTTGGCTCGGCACTTTTGATCTCTGTGTATATTTGGCGAGTCAATTCTTTCCTTTCCTGGGTTGATGTGTACACTATATTCGAGGCACAATCTAAGGCATGAAGACATATCCATGCATAGAGGTTCTTGCTTTCAAGGAACTCGTACAGCAGATTTCTACAAGTTAGGGCTTTTCAAATGCTCTAGAAGCATGTGAACGTTCAGTATGCTCCATTTTCATTGCAAAGAAAGATCGTTTGACTTCCATAGCAAAGGTGGAGACCTTCCAACGTTGAGTCCAAGACTTATACCTTGACCATTTCAGGCAAGTCTTGTGGTTCCTTCTGGAGGTGTGTGGCTCTTGCAGAAATGTGAAGATCTTCTGTTGGGGGCCAGAGTGAGGTACTCCGCCCATGGCAAAGGTCATGAGGAAGGAGGCTCGACATACGCAAAGGCGGGATCGAGCCTCAGGAGTCCCCCTGGAAATCCTCGAGCATCTACCCCCATAACCAGAGCCTGCCTACTTTACTACTTTGTGCTCACCTACACCTCTGACTTTACGGGGGGCTGTCCCCCACCACCTCTTTTGGAGAAGGAGTTAACTTAGAGCTCCAGTTTATAATAATTCCTGGGCGTGATAAGAGTGTTTTAACCTACAAACTCCTCTGAAGGTTCTCTGGCCTGCCTGACAGGCTTGTCCGGCCACATGTGATCGCTCACAGCCTCCCAACCGTGAGAGGCACAAGATGCTTTAAACCTTCTAAAAACAGGTTCCTTAGAAAAGTTAGAAAACTATTAGTATAAGTATAATGGGCTAATTAGAAATTGTGTTGGTGAAGGGTTTTTCATTTGTTGAGCCAATGTTTGTTGCTAAGTCTCCATATCCCCTGCCCTTACACACATTAATGAATATATAGAATTAACCTTTGATATTAATCACGTTAGACCTTAGGCTAAGTAAATTCTTTCCTTAACTAAAACCCACTACACCCTCACCCTGTAGGAATGTAACTTTATTTGGGTGGCGTCTGTTTTGAGAATAATCAGCCCTGGAGAAATAAGTGTCCTGATTGACTGACCGCTGTCACAAGGAGAGGGTCGTAAATTGTCAGCAGGGCCCCCTGGCCAGAAGATGATGTAACACCCCTAAGACCTCTGTATACATTTGTGTGAAGCACCTGACTTTAATGAAAGTCAGGACTGCTGTCCCCATGTGACTTTTGCATAACATCTCAGTGTATAAAAGTAGACCATGGAAAATAAAGAATTGGGATCAGTTTCTCAAAATACTGGTCTCCCCATGTCGCTCTCTCTCTCACTCTGGTTGAGTCTCCATCTGGAGCGCGGAACCCACCATGCTTACTAATTATGCCTGGGCTTCTAAGATCCGACCGGGGAGGCCTCAGTGTCTCCTCTCCTTCGGGAGAACGGAAGGACGCCTGCGGCCTACGTAAGTGGTGCAAACTTCTTGTCTTGAAGTTTTATTGGTCTCCCGCGTAAACCAAGCCACTCAGCCTCTTTTCTCCACTGAATTTTCCTACTGAGCTATCCTCATCCTATTACTCTTTATATCTTTGATAAAATATTTAAATAAATAAATAGGTCGCCGACACCGTCCCCGCTTCGAATACCCTGGATCAGCCGGGGCAGGACCCCGGCAATCTTCCATCGTCCTCAGACTTTGGTGTCATTTGCAATCATCCAGAAAGCTTCCAGGTCTAGGTTCCAGACCACCACCACACACAGTCAGTAGTCAACGGAGTGGATTCCAGGAATACGCATTGTTCACCGGCATTACCGTTGATATTGTTGCTGCACACTCAATGCAGTGGGCAGGGCCTGGATTGTCCACTGGGTCTCATGTGGAATGGAAAGAAGGGCTCCCCCCCCCACACACACACACCCCCACCCCCACTGTTGACAGCCTTGTGACGAGAAACGGTCCCCGAAACAAGAATCAGACAAACCAGAGAAGCCCAGATGATAGTCCTTGAGATGAAGGAACTAAGCAGCTGGTTGCGATGGCACCAAGGGGAAAGGTTGCTCTTTTTGTCTGCCCCTCTACTCCTTTCTTCCTGGATGCCTTAGGGTTTTGTCATGGAGATTTGAAAGAAAGTGCACAAAAGTCATATGTGTTGAATCAAGATTTTGCATTTAACCATCTCTCAAAAAGGAAGAGAGCTTCACCTGCACATGTTTCTTTCAAAACCGTCAATTGCTTTTCAATTCTGGGGTTTCTCTCTTGCCTTGTTCACTTAGCCTTAACAGTAAAAATCAACGAAAACTACATAAAGATTCACAGATACCAACAAAGGACAGCTTCTGTTTTTGAAATCATCTTTCCATTTAGTAGAACACGAGCTCTATTCTTTGTATTTTGCCTAGGGAATTAGCAATGTCCTGGTTCAGATGGCAAGGCATCCGCGCACAGGAGACTGGGGTTTGATCCCTGGGTCGGGAAGATCCCGCCGGAGAAGGAAATGGTAACCCACTCCCAGTATCCTCGCCTGGGAAATGCCACGGACAGAGGAGCCTGATGGGCCGCAGTCCATGGGTTGTATTAAAGTTGGGCTCAAGCCAGCAACTACGAACACAAGTATTTCCAAAGACCACACTCAAGTGTGTGTGTGTGTGCGTGTGTGTGTGTGTGTGTGTGTGTATCTCCTCTTGCCGTCTTGGAGTCTGTCTCGGAATCTTCATGTATTTCTGCCTCTGTATCTCCTGACAGCCAGCCGCCGGCCCGTTCGTCTTGCCCCCGCCTCTCCCAGGCGCTCTAGCTCTGGCTGAGGAGCTTGCGCAGGCCAGCTGTCTCCCCTGGCGTGGGTGCGTGCGAGTGTCTGTGTGTCTGTCTGTGTGCCTGCCTGTGGCTTGTCTGCTCTCTCAGGAAGGTCGAGGGCTTGGCGTGGGGTCAAAGGGGGGGCCTCGGTAGTGCGAAGGGGAGGGGCTGAGGCGCTCCGGTCGACCGCGCCTCCTTGGCTTCTGCTGGGTTTGGGCACCGGACAGGTGCCGGGCAAGTTGGGCGCTCAAGTTTCGCTGCGCCTAGGCCCGCAGGAGGTTCAGAGGCCCCTGGGCCGCGGGGGTTGGGAGGCGGCGGGCGCCGAAGACCGACACCTCCGGGGCCGCGCGGGCCTGAGCAGCGAATGGGATCGGGGGGAGGCCCCGCTCAGCGAGCGCGGCCAGGTCTGGAGTGGCCGGGGGTGGAAGGGCGCCGAGACCTCCACACCCCTCAGCCCAGCCCCCAGGCCCCGCGCGCACGCATGCACGCAGGCCCTCCCGGTCAATGGGGGGTCCTGGAAGCCCCTCGGGCCCCCGGGCCCGGCCAGGCGCTTGCTGCTCTGGTGTTGGCGGTGTTCGGGGGGGGCGGGCCGGCGTCAGCAGGCTGGAGTCCGGTCGCGGGTCGTGCGGCTCAAGTACAGCACGCCCCGCGACGAGAGGTGCGGCCCGTTGGCCCGACCTGCAGGGCAGAGCGAAAGGGAGGCGAAGCGCAAGGCTCTTAGGGCGCCCCAAGCCAACCGCCTCCGGCTCCGGCCCTATCAGCCTGAAGGCGCCCGATCTCGTCTGATCTCGGAAGCTAAGCAGGGTCGGGCCTGGTTAGGATCTTGGATGGGAGACCACCTGGGAATCCCGGGTGCTCGAGGCTTTTTGCCTACCAGAAGAGGTCCTTTAGCCCCCGCCGCGCGTCCCGATTCTTGCATCCCCCCCGCAGCCCCAGCCCCTCCCGGGCCGCGGGGAGCGGGTGGCCGGGGCCCCGACTCCCGCTGCAGACCTGGGTTGCCTCCGCGCGGCCCGCGAGCCCCTCCGCATTCGCATTCGGCTTCCAGGACACCCGACGACCGGCAGTCCCGTCTCCATCTGGGGCTCCTTTGGCTTGCCTCAGGCAATCCCGGGGCTTGCACGGACTCCAGCCAGAGCCCCAGCCCCCGCCCCACCCCCTGCCTCGCAGGCCATCATGCATGCGCAAGTGCGCACGCACGCACAGATAGATGTGCCCAAACGGGGCATCTATCTTGTTCAATTATACCGTGGGTGTATCTATGCCTGGGAGTCGGACTGCTGAACCATACGCTACTTCCAATTTTAGTTCCTTCGGGAACCTCCATAATCTTTTCCATACCGGCTCTACCCACGCCCATTCCTACTCACCGTGGAGGAGAGTTCCCTTTGCTCCACATCTTCTCCAGCACTGGTTATTGACAGACATGGCAGTGAGGCCCAATCGGACTCATGTGAAGTGGTCCCTCCTTGGAGTTTGGAGTTGAGCCTCTCCAATCATTAGTGATGTGGAGCAAGATGACCTTTTGGAAATGCAGATGCAATGCTGTCACCTCCCTGCTCCAACGGCTCTCGTATTTTCCCAGCATATTGACGATACGACCATTTTCCTTCAGGCTTGCTCCTCACGTTCTTCTCTGATGTCTTTTGCCTGGAATGCCCTCTGCACTCTTTGGCTTCCATCCCATAGGGCATTTTTCGTTTCTTGAATGTCCTAAGTTTCCCTGGTCACATAGCCTTCCAAGATGCTATTTTCCCTGCCTGAAATTCTTCCTGCATCTCAACCCTGGTTTACCTAGGTTCAACCTATGGACCTCAACGAAATGGTGCCTCTGGAAAGCCTTCCCTGACACCCAGGTTTTGTGGTGAGGGAAGAGGCCCCTCTATAGGTTCTCAAAGGATCTGCCTGTCATGTATCATTAGAGTCGTCTCAGTGAAAGCAGGAACTCTGTGTCTTCTTCTCTCCGCCTTCTATTCCCTGAAACTTATTACATGCCTCCTAGCTCATCGTAGGTGCTCAGTATTTACTTAGTGTGTGAAAGACAGAAAAGCTCTTGGAAGCCTCAAGGGGTCACTTGGCTCGGCACTTTTGATCTCTGTGTATATTTGGCGAGTCAATTCTTTCCTTTCCTGGGTTGATGTGTACACTATATTCGAGGCACAATCTAAGGCATGAAGACATATCCATGCATAGAGGTTCTTGCTTTCAAGGAACTCGTACAGCAGATTTCTACAAGTTAGGGCTTTTCAAATGCTCTAGAAGCATGTGAACGTTCAGTATGCTCCATTTTCATTGCAAAGAAAGATCGTTTGACTTCCATAGCAAAGGTGGAGACCTTTCAACGTTGAGTCCAAGACTTATACCTTGACCATTTCAGGCAAGTCTTGTGATTCCTTCTGGAGGTGTGTGGCTCTTGCAGAGATGTGAAGATCTTCCATCGTCCTCAGACTTTGGTGTCATTTGCAATCATCCAGAAAGCTTCCAGGTCCAGGTTCCAGACCACCACCACACACAGTCAGTAGCCAACGGAGTGGATTCCAGGAATACGCATTGTTCACCGGCATTACCGTTGATATTGTTGCTGCACACTCAATGCAGTGGGCAGGGCCTGGATTGTCCACTGGGTCTCATGTGGAATGGAAAGAAGGGCTCCCCACCCCCCACAGACCCCCCACCCCCACTGTTGACAGCCTTGTGACGAGAAACGGTCCCCGAAACAAGAATCAGACAAAGCAGAGAAGCCCAGATGATAGTCCTTGAGATGAAGGAACTAAGCAGCTGGTTGAGATGGCACCAAGGGGAAAGGTTGCTCTTTTTGTCTGCCCCTCTACTCCTTTCTTCCTGGACACCTTAGGGCTTCGTCATGGAGATTTGAAAGAAAGTGCACAAAAGTCATATGTGTTGTATCAAGATTTTGAATTTAACCATCTCTCAAAAAGGAAGAGAGCTTCACCTGCACATGTTTCTTTCAAAAACGTCCATTGCTTTTCAATTCTAGGGTTTCTCTCTTGCCTTGTTCACTTAGCCTTAATAGTGAAAATCAACGAAAACTACATAAAGATTCACAGATACCAAAAAGGACAGCTTCTGTTTCTGAAATCATCTTTCCATTTAGTAGAACACGAGCTCTATTCTTTGTATTTTGCCTAGGGAATTAGCAATGTCCTGGTTCAGATGGCAAGGTATCCCCACCCAGGAGATTGGGGTTCGATCCCTGGGTCCGGAAGATGCCTCCCGTAGAAGGAAATGGCAACCCACTCCAGTATCCTCGCCTGGGAAATGCCACGGACAGAGGAGCCTGATGGGCCGCAGTCCATGGGTCGTATCAAAGTTGGGCTCAATCCAGCAACTACGAACAGAAGTAATTCCAAAGACCACACTCAAGTGTGTGTGTGTGTGTGTGTGTGTGTGTGTGTGTCTGTATCTCCTCTTGCCGTCTTGGAGTCTGTCTCGGAATCTTCATGTATTTCTGCCTCTGTATCTCCTGACAGCCAGCCGCCGGCGCGTTCGTCTGGCCCCGGCCTCTCCCAGGCGCTCTGGTTCTGGCTGAGGAGCTTGCGCAGGCCAGCTGTCTCCCTTGGCGTGGGTGCGTGCGAGTGTCTGTGTGTCTGTCTGTGTGCCTGCCTGTGGCTCGTCTGCTCTCTCAGGAAGGTCGAGGGCTTGGCGTGGGGGCAAAGGGGGGGCCTCGGTAGTGCGAAGGGGAGGGGCTGAGGCGCTCCGCTCGACCGCGCCTTCCTGGCTTCTGGTGGGTTTGGGCACCGGACAGGTGCCGCGCAAGTTGGGCGCTCAAGTTTCGCTGCACCTAGGCCCGCAGGAGGTTCAGAGGCCCCTGGGCCGCGGGGGTTGGGAGGCGGCGGGCGCCGAAGACCGACACCTCCGGGGCCGCGCGGGCCTGAGCAGCGCATGGGATCGGGGGGAGGCCCCGCTCAGCGAGCGCGGCCGGGTCTGGAGTGGCCGCGGGTGGGAGGGCACCGAGACCTCCACACCCCTCAGCCCAGCCCCCAGGCCCCGCGCGCACGCACGCACGCACGCCCTCCCAGTCAATGGGGGGTCCTGGAAGCCCCTCGGGCCCCCGGGCCCGGCCAGGCGCTTGCTGCTCTGGTGTTGGCGGTGTTCGGGGGGGCGGGCCGGCGTCAGCAGGCTGGAGTCCGGTCGCGGATCGTGCGGCTCAAGTACAGCACGCCCCGCGACGAGAGGTGTGGCCCGTTGGCCCGACCTGCAGGGCAGAGCGAAAGGGAGGCGAAGCGCAAGGCTCTTAGGGCGCCCCGAGCCAACCGCCACCGTCTCAGGCCCTATCAGCCTGAAGGCGCCCGATCTCGTCTGATCTCGGAAGCTAAGCAGGGTCGGGCCTGGTTAGGATCTTGGATGGGAGACCACCTGGGAATCCCGGGTGCTCGAGGCTTTTTGCCTACCAGAAGAGGTCCTTTAGCCCCCGCCGCGCGTCCCGATTCTTGGATCCCCCCCGCAGCCCCAGCCCCTCCCGGGCCGCGGGGAGCGGCTGGCCGGGGCCCCGACTCCCGCTGCAGACCTGGGTTGCCTCCACGCGGCCTGCGAGCCCCTCCGCATTCGCATTCGGCTTCCAGGACACCCGACGACCGGCAGTCCCGTCTCCATCTGGGGCTCCTTTGGCTTGCCTCAGGCAATCCCGGGGCTTGCACCGACTCAAGCCAGATCCCCAGCACCCCCCCCCACCCCCTGCCTCGCAGGCATTCGCGCATGCGCATGTGCGCGCGCACGCACAGATAGATGTGCCCAAACGGGGCATCTATCTTGTTCAATTATACTGTGGGTGGATCTATGCCTGGGAGTCGGACTGCTGAACCATAATCTACTTCCACTTTTAGTTCCTTCGGGAACCTCCATAATCTTTTCCATACCGGCTCTACCCACGCCCATTCCTACTCACCGTGGAGGAGAGTTCCCTTTGCTCCACATCTTCTCCAGCTTTGGTTATTGACAGACATGGCAGTGAGGCCCAATCGGACTCATGTGAAGTGGTCCCTCCTTGGAGTTTGGAGTTGAGCCTCTCCAATCATTAGTGATGTGGAGCAAGATGACCTTTTGGAAATGCAGATGCAATGCTGTCACCTCCCTGCTCCAACGGCTCTCGTATTTTCCCAGCATATTGAAGATACGACCACTTCCCTTCAGGCTTGCTCCTCACGTTCTTCTCTGATGTCTTTTGCCTGGAATGCCCTCTGCACTCTTTGGCTTCCATCCCATAGGGCATTTTTCGTTTCTTGAATGTCCTAAGTTTCCCTGGTCACATAGCCTTCCAAGATGCTATTTTCCCTGCCTGAAATTCTTCCTGCATCTCAACCCTGGTTTACCTAGGTTCAACCTATGGACCTCAACGAAATGGTGCCTCTGGAAAGCCTTCCCTGACACCCAGGTTTTGTGGTGAGGGAAGAGGCCCCTCTATAGGTTCTCAAAGGATCTGCCTGTCATGTATCATTAGAGTCGTCTCAGTGAAAGCAGGAACTCTGTGTCTTCTTCTCTCCGCCTTCTATTCCCTGAAACTTATTACATGCCTCCTAGCTCATCGTAGGTGCTCAGTATTTACTTAGTGTGTGAAAGACAGAAAAGCTCTTGGAAGCCTCAAGGGGTCACTTGGCTCGGCACTTTTGATCTCTGTGTATATTTGGCGAGTCAATTCTTTCCTTTCCTGGGTTGATGTGTACACTATATTCGAGGCACAATCTAAGGCATGAAGACATATCCATGCATAGAGGTTCTTGCTTTCAAGGAACTCGTACAGCAGATTTCTACAAGTTAGGGCTTTTCAAATGCTCTAGAAGCATGTGAACGTTCAGTATGCTCCATTTTCATTGCAAAGAAAGATCGTTTGACTTCCATAGCAAAGGTGGAGACCTTCCAACGTTGAGTCCAAGACTTATACCTTGACCATTTCAGGCAAGTCTTGTGGTTCCTTCTGGAGGTGTGTGGCTCTTGCAGAAATGTGAAGATCTTCTGTTGGGGGCCAGAGTGAGGTACTCCGCCCATGGCAAAGGTCATGAGGAAGGAGGCTCGACATACGCAAAGGCGGGATCGAGCCTCAGGAGTCCCCCTGGAAATCCTCGAGCATCTACCCCCATAACCAGAGCCTGCCTACTTTACTACTTTGTGCTCACCTACACCTCTGACTTTACGGGGGGCTGTCCCCCACCACCTCTTTTGGAGAAGGAGTTAACTTAGAGCTCCAGTTTATAATAATTCCTGGGCGTGATAAGAGTGTTTTAACCTACAAACTCCTCTGAAGGTTCTCTGGCCTGCCTGACAGGCTTGTCCGGCCACATGTGATCGCTCACAGCCTCCCAACCGTGAGAGGCACAAGATGCTTTAAACCTTCTAAAAACAGGTTCCTTAGAAAAGTTAGAAAACTATTAGTATAAGTATAATGGGCTAATTAGAAATTGTGTTGGTGAAGGGTTTTTCATTTGTTGAGCCAATGTTTGTTGCTAAGTCTCCATATCCCCTGCCCTTACACACATTAATGAATATATAGAATTAACCTTTGATATTAATCACGTTAGACCTTAGGCTAAGTAAATTCTTTCCTTAACTAAAACCCACTACACCCTCACCCTGTAGGAATGTAACTTTATTTGGGTGGCGTCTGTTTTGAGAATAATCAGCCCTGGAGAAATAAGTGTCCTGATTGACTGACCGCTGTCACAAGGAGAGGGTCGTAAATTGTCAGCAGGGCCCCCTGGCCAGAAGATGATGTAACACCCCTAAGACCTCTGTATACATTTGTGTGAAGCACCTGACTTTAATGAAAGTCAGGACTGCTGTCCCCATGTGACTTTTGCATAACATCTCAGTGTATAAAAGTAGACCATGGAAAATAAAGAATTGGGATCAGTTTCTCAAAATACTGGTCTCCCCATGTCGCTCTCTCTCTCACTCTGGTTGAGTCTCCATCTGGAGCGCGGAACCCACCATGCTTACTAATTATGCCTGGGCTTCTAAGATCCGACCGGGGAGGCCTCAGTGTCTCCTCTCCTTCGGGAGAACGGAAGGACGCCTGCGGCCTACGTAAGTGGTGCAAACTTCTTGTCTTGAAGTTTTATTGGTCTCCCGCGTAAACCAAGCCACTCAGCCTCTTTTCTCCACTGAATTTTCCTACTGAGCTATCCTCATCCTATTACTCTTTATATCTTTGATAAAATATTTAAATAAATAAATAGGTCGCCGACACCGTCCCCGCTTCGAATACCCTGGATCAGCCGGGGCAGGACCCCGGCAATCTTCCATCGTCCTCAGACTTTGGTGTCATTTGCAATCATCCAGAAAGCTTCCAGGTCTAGGTTCCAGACCACCACCACACACAGTCAGTAGTCAACGGAGTGGATTCCAGGAATACGCATTGTTCACCGGCATTACCGTTGATATTGTTGCTGCACACTCAATGCAGTGGGCAGGGCCTGGATTGTCCACTGGGTCTCATGTGGAATGGAAAGAAGGGCTCCCCCCCCCCACACACACACACCCCCACCCCCACTGTTGACAGCCTTGTGACGAGAAACGGTCCCCGAAACAAGAATCAGACAAACCAGAGAAGCCCAGATGATAGTCCTTGAGATGAAGGAACTAAGCAGCTGGTTGCGATGGCACCAAGGGGAAAGGTTGCTCTTTTTGTCTGCCCCTCTACTCCTTTCTTCCTGGATGCCTTAGGGTTTTGTCATGGAGATTTGAAAGAAAGTGCACAAAAGTCATATGTGTTGAATCAAGATTTTGCATTTAACCATCTCTCAAAAAGGAAGAGAGCTTCACCTGCACATGTTTCTTTCAAAACCGTCAATTGCTTTTCAATTCTGGGGTTTCTCTCTTGCCTTGTTCACTTAGCCTTAACAGTAAAAATCAACGAAAACTACATAAAGATTCACAGATACCAACAAAGGACAGCTTCTGTTTTTGAAATCATCTTTCCATTTAGTAGAACACGAGCTCTATTCTTTGTATTTTGCCTAGGGAATTAGCAATGTCCTGGTTCAGATGGCAAGGCATCCGCGCACAGGAGACTGGGGTTTGATCCCTGGGTCGGGAAGATCCCGCCGGAGAAGGAAATGGTAACCCACTCCCAGTATCCTCGCCTGGGAAATGCCACGGACAGAGGAGCCTGATGGGCCGCAGTCCATGGGTTGTATTAAAGTTGGGCTCAAGCCAGCAACTACGAACACAAGTATTTCCAAAGACCACACTCAAGTGTGTGTGTGTGTGCGTGTGTGTGTGTGTGTGTGTATCTCCTCTTGCCGTCTTGGAGTCTGTCTCGGAATCTTCATGTATTTCTGCCTCTGTATCTCCTGACAGCCAGCCGCCGGCCCGTTCGTCTTGCCCCCGCCTCTCCCAGGCGCTCTAGCTCTGGCTGAGGAGCTTGCGCAGGCCAGCTGTCTCCCCTGGCGTGGGTGCGTGCGAGTGTCTGTGTGTCTGTCTGTGTGCCTGCCTGTGGCTTGTCTGCTCTCTCAGGAAGGTCGAGGGCTTGGCGTGGGGTCAAAGGGGGGGCCTCGGTAGTGCGAAGGGGAGGGGCTGAGGCGCTCCGGTCGACCGCGCCTCCTTGGCTTCTGCTGGGTTTGGGCACCGGACAGGTGCCGGGCAAGTTGGGCGCTCAAGTTTCGCTGCGCCTAGGCCCGCAGGAGGTTCAGAGGCCCCTGGGCCGCGGGGGTTGGGAGGCGGCGGGCGCCGAAGACCGACACCTCCGGGGCCGCGCGGGCCTGAGCAGCGAATGGGATCGGGGGGAGGCCCCGCTCAGCGAGCGCGGCCAGGTCTGGAGTGGCCGGGGGTGGAAGGGCGCCGAGACCTCCACACCCCTCAGCCCAGCCCCCAGGCCCCGCGCGCACGCATGCACGCAGGCCCTCCCGGTCAATGGGGGGTCCTGGAAGCCCCTCGGGCCCCCGGGCCCGGCCAGGCGCTTGCTGCTCTGGTGTTGGCGGTGTTCGGGGGGGGCGGGCCGGCGTCAGCAGGCTGGAGTCCGGTCGCGGGTCGTGCGGCTCAAGTACAGCACGCCCCGCGACGAGAGGTGCGGCCCGTTGGCCCGACCTGCAGGGCAGAGCGAAAGGGAGGCGAAGCGCAAGGCTCTTAGGGCGCCCCAAGCCAACCGCCTCCGGCTCCGGCCCTATCAGCCTGAAGGCGCCCGATCTCGTCTGATCTCGGAAGCTAAGCAGGGTCGGGCCTGGTTAGGATCTTGGATGGGAGACCACCTGGGAATCCCGGGTGCTCGAGGCTTTTTGCCTACCAGAAGAGGTCCTTTAGCCCCCGCCGCGCGTCCCGATTCTTGCATCCCCCCCGCAGCCCCAGCCCCTCCCGGGCCGCGGGGAGCGGGTGGCCGGGGCCCCGACTCCCGCTGCAGACCTGGGTTGCCTCCGCGCGGCCCGCGAGCCCCTCCGCATTCGCATTCGGCTTCCAGGACACCCGACGACCGGCAGTCCCGTCTCCATCTGGGGCTCCTTTGGCTTGCCTCAGGCAATCCCGGGGCTTGCACGGACTCCAGCCAGAGCCCCAGCCCCCGCCCCACCCCCTGCCTCGCAGGCCATCACGCATGCGCAAGTGCGCACGCACGCACAGATAGATGTGCCCAAACGGGGCATCTATCTTGTTCACTTATACCGTGGGTGTATCTATGCCTGGGAGTCGGACTGCTGAACCATACGCTACTTCCAATTTTAGTTCCTTCGGGAACCTCCATAATCTTTTCCATACCGGCTCTACCCACGCCCATTCCTACTCACCGTGGAGGAGAGTTCCCTTTGCTCCACATCTTCTCCAGCACTGGTTATTGACAGACATGGCAGTGAGGCCCAATCGGACTCATGTGAAGTGGTCCCTCCTTGGAGTTTGGAGTTGAGCCTCTCCAATCATTAGTGATGTGGAGCAAGATGACCTTTTGGAAATGCAGATGCAATGCTGTCACCTCCCTGCTCCAACGGCTCTCGTATTTTCCCAGCATATTGACGATACGACCATTTTCCTTCAGGCTTGCTCCTCACGTTCTTCTCTGATGTCTTTTGCCTGGAATGCCCTCTGCACTCTTTGGCTTCCATCCCATAGGGCATTTTTCGTTTCTTGAATGTCCTAAGTTTCCCTGGTCACATAGCCTTCCAAGATGCTATTTTCCCTGCCTGAAATTCTTCCTGCATCTCAACCCTGGTTTACCTAGGTTCAACCTATGGACCTCAACGAAATGGTGCCTCTGGAAAGCCTTCCCTGACACCCAGGTTTTGTGGTGAGGGAAGAGGCCCCTCTATAGGTTCTCAAAGGATCTGCCTGTCATGTATCATTAGAGTCGTCTCAGTGAAAGCAGGAACTCTGTGTCTTCTTCTCTCCGCCTTCTATTCCCTGAAACTTATTACATGCCTCCTAGCTCATCGTAGGTGCTCAGTATTTACTTAGTGTGTGAAAGACAGAAAAGCTCTTGGAAGCCTCAAGGGGTCACTTGGCTCGGCACTTTTGATCTCTGTGTATATTTGGCGAGTCAATTCTTTCCTTTCCTGGGTTGATGTGTACACTATATTCGAGGCACAATCTAAGGCATGAAGACATATCCATGCATAGAGGTTCTTGCTTTCAAGGAACTCGTACAGCAGATTTCTACAAGTTAGGGCTTTTCAAATGCTCTAGAAGCATGTGAACGTTCAGTATGCTCCATTTTCATTGCAAAGAAAGATCGTTTGACTTCCATAGCAAAGGTGGAGACCTTTCAACGTTGAGTCCAAGACTTATACCTTGACCATTTCAGGCAAGTCTTGTGATTCCTTCTGGAGGTGTGTGGCTCTTGCAGAGATGTGAAGATCTTCCATCGTCCTCAGACTTTGGTGTCATTTGCAATCATCCAGAAAGCTTCCAGGTCCAGGTTCCAGACCACCACCACACACAGTCAGTAGCCAACGGAGTGGATTCCAGGAATACGCATTGTTCACCGGCATTACCGTTGATATTGTTGCTGCACACTCAATGCAGTGGGCAGGGCCTGGATTGTCCACTGGGTCTCATGTGGAATGGAAAGAAGGGCTCCCCACCCCCCACAGACCCCCCACCCCCACTGTTGACAGCCTTGTGACGAGAAACGGTCCCCGAAACAAGAATCAGACAAAGCAGAGAAGCCCAGATGATAGTCCTTGAGATGAAGGAACTAAGCAGCTGGTTGAGATGGCACCAAGGGGAAAGGTTGCTCTTTTTGTCTGCCCCTCTACTCCTTTCTTCCTGGACACCTTAGGGCTTCGTCATGGAGATTTGAAAGAAAGTGCACAAAAGTCATATGTGTTGTATCAAGATTTTGAATTTAACCATCTCTCAAAAAGGAAGAGAGCTTCACCTGCACATGTTTCTTTCAAAAACGTCCATTGCTTTTCAATTCTAGGGTTTCTCTCTTGCCTTGTTCACTTAGCCTTAATAGTGAAAATCAACGAAAACTACATAAAGATTCACAGATACCAAAAAGGACAGCTTCTGTTTCTGAAATCATCTTTCCATTTAGTAGAACACGAGCTCTATTCTTTGTATTTTGCCTAGGGAATTAGCAATGTCCTGGTTCAGATGGCAAGGTATCCCCACCCAGGAGATTGGGGTTCGATCCCTGGGTCCGGAAGATGCCTCCCGTAGAAGGAAATGGCAACCCACTCCAGTATCCTCGCCTGGGAAATGCCACGGACAGAGGAGCCTGATGGGCCGCAGTCCATGGGTCGTATCAAAGTTGGGCTCAATCCAGCAACTACGAACAGAAGTAATTCCAAAGACCACACTCAAG
This sequence comes from Bos indicus x Bos taurus, assembly GCF_003369695.1. Lineage (NCBI taxonomy): Eukaryota > Metazoa > Chordata > Mammalia > Artiodactyla > Bovidae > Bos > Bos indicus x Bos taurus. The sequence goes on from NW_020867742.1 coordinate 39,574, forward strand.
TGTGTGTGTGTGTGTGTGTGTGTGTGTGTGTGTCTGTATCTCCTCTTGCCGTCTTGGAGTCTGTCTCGGAATCTTCATGTATTTCTGCCTCTGTATCTCCTGACAGCCAGCCGCCGGCGCGTTCGTCTGGCCCCGGCCTCTCCCAGGCGCTCTGGTTCTGGCTGAGGAGCTTGCGCAGGCCAGCTGTCTCCCTTGGCGTGGGTGCGTGCGAGTGTCTGTGTGTCTGTCTGTGTGCCTGCCTGTGGCTCGTCTGCTCTCTCAGGAAGGTCGAGGGCTTGGCGTGGGGGCAAAGGGGGGGCCTCGGTAGTGCGAAGGGGAGGGGCTGAGGCGCTCCGCTCGACCGCGCCTTCCTGGCTTCTGGTGGGTTTGGGCACCGGACAGGTGCCGCGCAAGTTGGGCGCTCAAGTTTCGCTGCACCTAGGCCCGCAGGAGGTTCAGAGGCCCCTGGGCCGCGGGGGTTGGGAGGCGGCGGGCGCCGAAGACCGACACCTCCGGGGCCGCGCGGGCCTGAGCAGCGCATGGGATCGGGGGGAGGCCCCGCTCAGCGAGCGCGGCCGGGTCTGGAGTGGCCGCGGGTGGGAGGGCACCGAGACCTCCACACCCCTCAGCCCAGCCCCCAGGCCCCGCGCGCACGCACGCACGCACGCCCTCCCAGTCAATGGGGGGTCCTGGAAGCCCCTCGGGCCCCCGGGCCCGGCCAGGCGCTTGCTGCTCTGGTGTTGGCGGTGTTCGGGGGGGCGGGCCGGCGTCAGCAGGCTGGAGTCCGGTCGCGGATCGTGCGGCTCAAGTACAGCACGCCCCGCGACGAGAGGTGTGGCCCGTTGGCCCGACCTGCAGGGCAGAGCGAAAGGGAGGCGAAGCGCAAGGCTCTTAGGGCGCCCCGAGCCAACCGCCACCGTCTCAGGCCCTATCAGCCTGAAGGCGCCCGATCTCGTCTGATCTCGGAAGCTAAGCAGGGTCGGGCCTGGTTAGGATCTTGGATGGGAGACCACCTGGGAATCCCGGGTGCTCGAGGCTTTTTGCCTACCAGAAGAGGTCCTTTAGCCCCCGCCGCGCGTCCCGATTCTTGGATCCCCCCCGCAGCCCCAGCCCCTCCCGGGCCGCGGGGAGCGGCTGGCCGGGGCCCCGACTCCCGCTGCAGACCTGGGTTGCCTCCACGCGGCCTGCGAGCCCCTCCGCATTCGCATTCGGCTTCCAGGACACCCGACGACCGGCAGTCCCGTCTCCATCTGGGGCTCCTTTGGCTTGCCTCAGGCAATCCCGGGGCTTGCACCGACTCAAGCCAGATCCCCAGCACCCCCCCCCACCCCCTGCCTCGCAGGCATTCGCGCATGCGCATGTGCGCGCGCACGCACAGATAGATGTGCCCAAACGGGGCATCTATCTTGTTCAATTATACTGTGGGTGGATCTATGCCTGGGAGTCGGACTGCTGAACCATAATCTACTTCCACTTTTAGTTCCTTCGGGAACCTCCATAATCTTTTCCATACCGGCTCTACCCACGCCCATTCCTACTCACCGTGGAGGAGAGTTCCCTTTGCTCCACATCTTCTCCAGCACTGGTTATTGACAGACATGGCAGTGAGGCCCAATCGGACTCATGTGAAGTGGTCCCTCCTTGGAGTTTGGAGTTGAGCCTCTCCAATCATTAGTGATGTGGAGCAAGATGACCTTTTGGAAATGCAGATGCAATGCTGTCACCTCCCTGCTCCAACGGCTCTCGTATTTTCCCAGCATATTGAAGATACGACCACTTCCCTTCAGGCTTGCTCCTCACGTTCTTCTGTGATGTCTTTTGCCTGGAATGCCCTCTGCACTCTTTGGCTTCCATCCCATAGGGCATTTTTCGTTTCTTGAATGTCCTAAGTTTCCCTGGTCACATAGCCTTCCAAGATGCTATTTTCCCTGCCTGAAATTCTTCCTGCATCTCAACCCTGGTTTACCTAGGTTCAACCTATGGACCTCAACGAAATGGTGCCTCTGGAAAGCCTTCCCTGACACCCAGGTTTTGTGGTGAGGGAAGAGGCCCCTCTATAGGTTCTCAAAGGATCTGCCTGTCATGTATCATTAGAGTCGTCTCAGTGAAAGCAGGAACTCTGTGTCTTCTTCTCTCCGCCTTCTATTCCCTGAAACTTATTACATGCCTCCTAGCTCATCGTAGGTGCTCAGTATTTACTTAGTGTGTGAAAGACAGAAAAGCTCTTGGAAGCCTCAAGGGGTCACTTGGCTCGGCACTTTTGATCTCTGTGTATATTTGGCGAGTCAATTCTTTCCTTTCCTGGGTTGATGTGTACACTATATTCGAGGCACAATCTAAGGCATGAAGACATATCCATGCATAGAGGTTCTTGCTTTCAAGGAACTCGTACAGCAGATTTCTACAAGTTAGGGCTTTTCAAATGCTCTAGAAGCATGTGAACGTTCAGTATGCTCCATTTTCATTGCAAAGAAAGATCGTTTGACTTCCATAGCAAAGGTGGAGACCTTCCAACGTTGAGTCCAAGACTTATACCTTGACCATTTCAGGCAAGTCTTGTGGTTCCTTCTGGAGGTGTGTGGCTCTTGCAGAAATGTGAAGATCTTCTGTTGGGGGCCAGAGTGAGGTACTCCGCCCATGGCAAAGGTCATGAGGAAGGAGGCTCGACATACGCAAAGGCGGGATCGAGCCTCAGGAGTCCCCCTGGAAATCCTCGAGCATCTACCCCCATAACCAGAGCCTGCCTACTTTACTACTTTGTGCTCACCTACACCTCTGACTTTACGGGGGGCTGTCCCCCACCACCTCTTTTGGAGAAGGAGTTAACTTAGAGCTCCAGTTTATAATAATTCCTGGGCGTGATAAGAGTGTTTTAACCTACAAACTCCTCTGAAGGTTCTCTGGCCTGCCTGACAGGCTTGTCCGGCCACATGTGATCGCTCACAGCCTCCCAACCGTGAGAGGCACAAGATGCTTTAAACCTTCTAAAAACAGGTTCCTTAGAAAAGTTAGAAAACTATTAGTATAAGTATAATGGGCTAATTAGAAATTGTGTTGGTGAAGGGTTTTTCATTTGTTGAGCCAATGTTTGTTGCTAAGTCTCCATATCCCCTGCCCTTACACACATTAATGAATATATAGAATTAACCTTTGATATTAATCACGTTAGACCTTAGGCTAAGTAAATTCTTTCCTTAACTAAAACCCACTACACCCTCACCCTGTAGGAATGTAACTTTATTTGGGTGGCGTCTGTTTTGAGAATAATCAGCCCTGGAGAAATAAGTGTCCTGATTGACTGACCGCTGTCACAAGGAGAGGGTCGTAAATTGTCAGCAGGGCCCCCTGGCCAGAAGATGATGTAACACCCCTAAGACCTCTGTATACATTTGTGTGAAGCACCTGACTTTAATGAAAGTCAGGACTGCTGTCCCCATGTGACTTTTGCATAACATCTCAGTGTATAAAAGTAGACCATGGAAAATAAAGAATTGGGATCAGTTTCTCAAAATACTGGTCTCCCCATGTCGCTCTCTCTCTCACTCTGGTTGAGTCTCCATCTGGAGCGCGGAACCCACCATGCTTACTAATTATGCCTGGGCTTCTAAGATCCGACCGGGGAGGCCTCAGTGTCTCCTCTCCTTCGGGAGAACGGAAGGACGCCTGCGGCCTACGTAAGTGGTGCAAACTTCTTGTCTTGAAGTTTTATTGGTCTCCCGCGTAAACCAAGCCACTCAGCCTCTTTTCTCCACTGAATTTTCCTACTGAGCTATCCTCATCCTATTACTCTTTATATCTTTGATAAAATATTTAAATAAATAAATAGGTCGCCGACACCGTCCCCGCTTCGAATACCCTGGATCAGCCGGGGCAGGACCCCGGCAATCTTCCATCGTCCTCAGACTTTGGTGTCATTTGCAATCATCCAGAAAGCTTCCAGGTCTAGGTTCCAGACCACCACCACACACAGTCAGTAGTCAACGGAGTGGATTCCAGGAATACGCATTGTTCACCGGCATTACCGTTGATATTGTTGCTGCACACTCAATGCAGTGGGCAGGGCCTGGATTGTCCACTGGGTCTCATGTGGAATGGAAAGAAGGGCTCCCCACCCCCCACAGACCCCCCACCCCCACTGTTGACAGCCTTGTGACGAGAAACGGTCCCCGAAACAAGAATCAGACAAAGCAGAGAAGCCCAGATGATAGTCCTTGAGATGAAGGAACTAAGCAGCTGGTTGAGATGGCACCAAGGGGAAAGGTTGCTCTTTTTGTCTGCCCCTCTACTCCTTTCTTCCTGGACACCTTAGGGCTTCGTCATGGAGATTTGAAAGAAAGTGCACAAAAGTCATATGTGTTGTATCAAGATTTTGAATTTAACCATCTCTCAAAAAGGAAGAGAGCTTCACCTGCACATGTTTCTTTCAAAAACGTCCATTGCTTTTCAATTCTAGGGTTTCTCTCTTGCCTTGTTCACTTAGCCTTAATAGTAAAAATCAACGAAAACTACATAAAGATTCACAGATACCAAAAAGGACAGCTTCTGTTTCTGAAATCATCTTTCCATTTAGTAGAACACGAGCTCTATTCTTTGTATTTTGCCTAGGGAATTAGCAATGTCCTGGTTCAGATGGCAAGGTATCCCCACCCAGGAGATTGGGGTTCGATCCCTGGGTCCGGAAGATGCCTCCCGTAGAAGGAAATGGCAACCCACTCCAGTATCCTCGCCTGGGAAATGCCACGGACAGAGGAGCCTGATGGGCCGCAGTCCATGGGTCGTATCAAAGTTGGGCTCAATCCAGCAACTACGAACAGAAGTAATTCCAAAGACCACACTCAAGTGTGTGTGTGTGTGTGTGTGTGTGTGTGTGTGTGTCTGTATCTCCTCTTGCCGTCTTGGAGTCTGTCTCGGAATCTTCATGTATTTCTGCCTCTGTATCTCCTGACAGCCAGCCGCCGGCGCGTTCGTCTGGCCCCGGCCTCTCCCAGGCGCTCTGGTTCTGGCTGAGGAGCTTGCGCAGGCCAGCTGTCTCCCTTGGCGTGGGTGCGTGCGAGTGTCTGTGTGTCTGTCTGTGTGCCTGCCTGTGGCTCGTCTGCTCTCTCAGGAAGGTCGAGGGCTTGGCGTGGGGGCAAAGGGGGGGCCTCGGTAGTGCGAAGGGGAGGGGCTGAGGCGCTCCGCTCGACCGCGCCTTCCTGGCTTCTGGTGGGTTTGGGCACCGGACAGGTGCCGCGCAAGTTGGGCGCTCAAGTTTCGCTGCACCTAGGCCCGCAGGAGGTTCAGAGGCCCCTGGGCCGCGGGGGTTGGGAGGCGGCGGGCGCCGAAGACCGACACCTCCGGGGCCGCGCGGGCCTGAGCAGCGCATGGGATCGGGGGGAGGCCCCGCTCAGCGAGCGCGGCCGGGTCTGGAGTGGCCGCGGGTGGGAGGGCACCGAGACCTCCACACCCCTCAGCCCAGCCCCCAGGCCCCGCGCGCACGCACGCACGCACGCCCTCCCAGTCAATGGGGGGTCCTGGAAGCCCCTCGGGCCCCCGGGCCCGGCCAGGCGCTTGCTGCTCTGGTGTTGGGCGGTGTCGGGGGGGGCGGGCCGGCGTCAGCAGGCTGGAGTCCGGTCGCGGATCGTGCGGCTCAAGTACAGCACGCCCCGCGACGAGAGGTGTGGCCCGTTGGCCCGACCTGCAGGGCAGAGCGGAAAGGGAGGCGAAGCGCAAGGCTCT
>NW_020867743.1:0-37564 GCF_003369695.1 Bos indicus x Bos taurus
TAATCGCCAGCTGGGCCGCAGGATTCATGCCTGCTCAGCTGCCTGAAAATCGCCAGCTGGGCCGCAGGATTCATGCCTGCTCGTGCCTGATAATCGCCAGCTGGGCCGCAGGATTCATGCCTGCTCAGCTGCCTGATAATCGCCAGCTGGGCCGCAGGATTCATGCCTGCTCAGCTGCCTGATAATCGCCAGCTGGGCCGCAGGATTCATGCCTGCTTTCTGCCTGACAATCGCCAGCTGGGCCGCAGGATTCATGCCTGCTCAGCTGCCTGATAATCGCCAGCTGGGCCGCAGGATTCATGCCTGCTCAGCTGCCTGACAATCGCCAGCTGGGCCGCAGGATTCATGCCTGCTGCTTTCCTGCCTGATAATCGCCAGCTGGGCCGCAGGATTCATGCCTGCTTTCCTGCCTGATAATCGCCAGCTGGGCCGCAGGATTCATGCCTGCTCAGCTGCCTGATAATCGCCAGCTGGGCCGCAGGGATTCATGCCTGCTCAGCTGGCTGATAATCGCCAGCTGGGCCGCAGGATTCATGCCTGCTCAGCTGCCTGATAATCGCCAGCTGGGCCGCAGGATTCATGCCTGCTCAGCTGCCTGATAATCGCCAGCTGGGCCGCAGGATCATGCCTGCTCAGCTGCCTGACAATCGCCAGCTGGGCCGCAGGATTCATGCCTGCTCGCTGCCTGATAATCGCCAGCTGGGCCGCAGGATTCATGCCTGCTCAGCTGCCTGATAATCGCCAGCTGGGCCGCAGGATTCATGCCTGTTCAGCTGCGTGATAATCGCCAGCTGGGCCGCAGGATTCATGCCTGCTCAGCTGCTTGATAATCGCCAGCTGGGCCGCAGGATTCATGTCTGCTGAGGCACATGATCCGTGCAGGAGAGCTACCTGATCAGCACTGAGCAGTCACATGATCAGCGCCTTCAGTCACATGTCACTGCATGACAGCCACGTGATCAGTGCCTGCTGAGGGACGGATCAGCGCCTGCTCACCTGCTTGATAATCGCCGCTGGGCCGCAGGATTCATGCCTGCTCAGCTGCCTGACAATCGCCAGCTGGGCCGCAGGATTCATGCCTGCTCAGCTGCTTGATAATCGCCAGCTGGGCCGCAGGATTCATGCCTGCTCAGCTGCCTGACAATCGCCAGCTGGGCCGCAGGATTCATGCCTGCTCAGTGCCTGAATCGCCAGCTGGGCGCGCAGGATTCATGCCTGCTCAGCTGCCTGATAATCGCCAGCTGGGCCGCAGGATTCATGCCTGCTCAGCTGCGTGATAATCGCCAGCTGGGCCGCAGGATTCATGCCTGCTTTGCTGCCTGATAATCGCCAGCTGGGCCGCAGGATTCATGCCTGCTCAGCTGCCTGACAATCGCCAGCTGGGCCGCAGGATTCATGCCTGCTCAGCTGCCTGATAATCGCCAGCTGGGCCGCAGGATTCATGCCTGCTCAGCTGCCTGATAATCGCCAGCTGGGCCGCAGGATCATGCCTGCTCAGCTGCCTGACAATCGCCAGCTGGGCCGCAGGATTCATGCCTGCTTTCCTGCCTGATAATCGCCAGCTGGGCCGCAGGATTCATGCCTGCTCAGCTGCCTGACAATCGCCAGCTGGGCCGCAGGATTCATGCCTGCTCAGCTGCCTGATAATCGCCAGCTGGGCCGCAGGATTCATGCCTGCTTTCCTGCCTGATAATCGCCAGCTGGGCCGCAGGATTCATGCCTGCTCAGCTGCCTGACAATCGCCAGCTGGGCCGCAGGATTCATGCCTGCTCAGCTGCCTGATAATCGCCAGCTGGGCCGCAGGATTCATGCCTGCTTTCCTGCCTGATAATCGCCAGCTGGGCCGCAGGATTCATGCCTGCTCAGCTGCCTGATAATCGCCAGCTGGGCCGCAGGATTCATGCCTGCTCAGCTGCCTGATAATCGCCAGCTGGGCCGCAGGATTCATGCCTGCTTTCCTGCCTGACAATCGCCAGCTGGGCCGCAGGATTCATGCCTGCTCAGCTGCCTGATAATCGCCAGCTGGGCCGCAGGATTCATGCCTGCTCAGCTGCCTGATAATCGCCAGCTGGGCCGCAGGATTCATGCCTGCTTTCGTGCCTGATAATCGCCAGCTGGGCCGCAGGATTCATGCCTGCTTTCCTGCGTGAAATCGCCAGCTGGGCCGCAGGATTCATGCCTGCTCAGCTGCTGATAATCGCCAGCTGGGCCGCAGGATTCATGTTGCTGAGGCACATGATCCGTGCAGGAGAGCTACCTGATCAGCACATGAGCAGTCACCTGATCAGCGCCTCTCAGTCACCTGATCACTGCATGACAGCCACGTGATCAGTGCCTGCTGAGGGACGGGATCAGCGCCTGCTCACTGCTTGATAATCGCCCAGCTGGGCCGCAGGATTCATGCCTGCTCAGCTGCCTGACAATCGCCAGCTGGGCCGCAGGATTCATGCCTGCTTTCCTGCCTGATAATCGCCAGCTGGGCCGCAGGATCATGCCTGCTCAGCTGCCTGATAATCGCCAGCTGGGCCGCAGGATTCATGCCTGCTCAGCTGCCTGACAATCGCCAGCTGGGCCGCAGGATTCATGCCTGCTTTCCTGCCTGATAATCGCCAGCTGGGCCGCAGGATTCATGCCTGCTCAGTGCTGATAATCGCCAGCTGGGCCGCAGGATTCATGCCTGCTCAGCTGCCTGATAATCGCCAGCTGGGCCGCAGGATTCATGCCTGCTTTCCTGCCTGACAATCGCCAGCTGGGCCGCAGGATTCATGCCTGCTCAGCTGCCTGACAATCGCCAGCTGGGCCGCAGGATTCATGCCTGCTCAGCTGCCTGATAATCGCCAGCTGGGCCGCAGGATTCATGCCTGCTCAGCTGCCTGATAATCGCCAGCTGGGCCGCAGGATTCATGCCTGCTTTCCTGCCTGATAATCGCCAGCTGGGCCGCAGGATTCATGCCTGCTCAGCTGCCTGATAATCGCCAGCGGGGCCGCAGGATTCATGCCTGCTCAGCTGCCTGATAATCGCCAGCTGGGCCGCAGGATTCATGCCTGCTCAGCTGCGTGATAATCGCCAGCTGGGCGCAGGATTCATGCCTGCTCAGCTGCTGATAATCGCCAGCTGGGCCGCAGGATTCATGCCTGCTCAGCTGCTTGATAATCGCCAGCTGGGCCGCAGGATTCATGTCTGCTGAGGCACATGATCCGTGCAGGAGAGCTACCTGATCAGCACATGAGCAGTCACATGATCAGCGCCTCAGTCACCTGATCACTGCATGACAGCCACGTGATCAGTGCCTGCTGAGGGACGGGATCAGCGCCTGCTCACCTGCTTGATAATCGCCCGCCGGGCCGCAGGATTCATGCCTGCTCAGCTGCCTGACAATCGCCAGCTGGGCCGCAGGATTCATGCCTGCTTTCCTGCCTGATAATCGCCAGCTGGGCCGCAGGAATCATGCCTGCTCAGCTGCCTGATAATCGCCAGCTGGGCCGCAGGATTCATGCCTGCTCAGCTGCCTGACAATCGCCAGCTGGGCCGCAGGATTCATGCCTGCTTTCCTGCCTGATAATCGCCAGCTGGGCCGCAGGATTCATGCCTGCTCAGCTGCCTGACAATCGCCAGCTGGGCCGCAGGATTCATGCCTGCTCAGCTGCCTGATAATCGCCAGCTGGGCCGCAGGATTCATGCCTGCTTTCCTGCCTGATAATCGCCAGCTGGGCCGCAGGATTCATGCCTGCTCAGCTGCCTGACAATCGCCAGCTGGGCCGCAGGATTCATGCCTGCTTTCGTGCCTGATAATCGCCAGCTGGGCCGCAGGATTCATGCCTGCTTTCCTGCCTGATAATCGCCAGCTGGGCCGCAGGATTCATGCCTGCTCAGCTGCCTGATAATCGCCAGCTGGGCCGCAGGATTCATGCCTGCTCAGCTGCTGATAATCGCCAGCTGGGCCGCAGGATTCATGCCTGCTCAGCTGCCTGATAATCGCCAGCTGGGCCGCAGGATTCATGCCTGCTCAGCTGCTGATAATCGCCAGCTGGGCCGCAGGATTCATGCCTGCTCAGCTGCCTGACAATCGCCAGCTGGGCCGCAGGATTCATGCCTGCTTTCGTGCCTGATAATCGCCAGCTGGGCCGCAGGATTCATGCCTGCTTTCCTGCCTGATAATCGCCAGCTGGGCCGCAGGATTCATGCCTGCTCAGCTGCGTGATAATCGCCCGCTGGGCCGCAGGATTCATGCCTGCTCAGCTGCTTGATAATCGCCAGCTGGGCCGCAGGATTCATGTCTGCTGAGGCACATGATCCGTGCAGGAGAGCTACCTGATCAGCACATGAGCAGTCACATGATCAGCGCCTCTCAGTCACCTGATCACTGCATGACAGCCACGTGATCAGTGCCTGCTGAGGGACGGGATCAGCGCCTGCTCACCTGCTTGATAATCGCCCGCTGGGCCGCAGGATTCATGCCTGCTCAGCTGCCTGACAATCGCCAGCTGGGCCGCAGGATTCATGCCTGCTCAGCTGCCTGATAATCGCCAGCTGGGCCGCAGGATTCATGCCTGCTCAGCTGCCTGACAATCGCCAGCTGGGCCGCAGGATCATGCCTGCTCAGCTGCCTGATAATCGCCAGCTGGGCCGCAGGATTCATGCCTGCTCTTGCTGATAATCGCCAGCTGGGCCGCAGGAATCATGCCTGCTCAGCTGCCTGACAATCGCCAGCTGGGCCGCAGGATTCATGCCTGCTTTCGTGCCTGATAATCGCCAGCTGGGCCGCAGGATTCATGCCTGCTCAGCTGCCTGACAATCGCCAGCTGGGCCGCAGGATTCATGCCTGCTCAGCTGCTGATAATCGCCAGCTGGGCCGCAGGATTCATGCCTGCTTTCCTGCCTGATAATCGCCAGCTGGGCCGCAGGATTCATGCCTGCTCAGCTGCCTGACAATCGCCAGCTGGGCCGCAGGATTCATGCCTGCTTTCCTGCCTGATAATCGCCAGCTGGGCCGCAGGAATCATGCCTGCTCAGCTGCCTGATAATCGCCAGCTGGGCCGCAGGATTCATGCCTGCTCAGCTGCCTGACAATCGCCAGCTGGGCCGCAGGATTCATGCCTGCTTTTCTGCCTGATAATCGCCAGCTGGGCCGCAGGATCATGCCTGCTCAGCTGCCTGACAATCGCCAGCTGGGCCGCAGGATTCATGCCTGCTCAGCTGCGTGATAATCGCCAGCTGGGCCGCAGGATTCATGCCTGCTTTCCTGCCTGATAATCGCCAGCTGGGCCGCAGGATTCATGCCTGCTCAGCTGCCTGACAATCGCCAGCTGGGCCGCAGGATTCATGCCTGCTTTCGTGCCTGATAATCGCCAGCTGGGCCGCAGGATTCATGCCTGCTTTCCTGCGTGATAATCGCCAGCTGGGCCGCAGGATTCATGCCTGCTCAGCTGCGTGATAATCGCCACTGGGCCGCAGGATTCATGCCTGCTCAGCTGCTTGATAATCGCCAGCTGGGCCGCAGGATTCATGTCTGCTGAGGCACTGATCCGTGCAGGAGAGCTACCTGATCAGCACATGAGCAGTCACATGATCAGCGCCTCTCAGTCACCTGATCACTGCATGACAGCCACGTGATCAGTGCCTGCTGAGGGACGGGATCAGCGCCTGCTCACCTGCTTGATAATCGCCCGCTGGGCCGCAGGATTCATGCCTGCTCAGCTGCCTGACAATCGCCAGCTGGGCCGCAGGATTCATGCCTGCTCAGCTGTGTGATAATCGCCAGCTGGGCCGCAGGATTCATGCCTGCTCAGCTGCCTGACAATCGCCAGCTGGGCCGCAGGATTCATGCCTGCTTTCCTGCCTGATAATCGCCAGCTGGGCCGCAGGAATCATGCCTGCTCAGCTGCCTGACAATCGCCAGCTGGGCCGCAGGATTCATGCCTGCTCAGCTGCCTGACAATCGCCAGCTGGGCCGCAGGATTCATGCCTGCTTTCGTGCCTGACAATCGCCAGCTGGGCCGCAGGATTCATGCCTGCTCAGCTGCCTGACAATCGCCAGCTGGGCCGCAGGATTCATGCCTGCTTTCCTGCCTGATAATCGCCAGCTGGGCCGCAGGATTCATGCCTGCTCAGCTGCCTGACAATCGCCAGCTGGGCCGCAGGATTCATGCCTGCTCAGCTGCCTGATAATCGCCAGCTGGGCCGCAGGATTCATGCCTGCTTTCCTGCCTGATAATCGCCAGCTGGGCCGCAGGATTCATGCCTGCTCAGCTGCTGATAATCGCCAGCTGGGCCGCAGGAATCATGCCTGCTCAGCTGCCTGATAATCGCCAGCTGGGCCGCAGGATTCATGCCTGCTTTCCTGCCTGACAATCGCCAGCTGGGCCGCAGGATTCATGCCTGCTCAGCTGCCTGATAATCGCCAGCTGGGCCGCAGGATTCATGCCTGCTCAGCTGCTTGATAATCGCCAGCTGGGCCGCAGGATTCATGCCTGCTTTCCTGCCTGACAATCGCCAGCTGGGCCGCAGGATTCATGCCTGCTCAGCTGCTTGATAATCGCCAGCTGGGCCGCAGGATTCATGCCTGCTCAGCTGCCTGATAATCGCCAGCTGGGCCGCAGGATTCATGCCTGCTCAGCTGCTTGATAATCGCCAGCTGGGCCGCAGGATTCATGCCTGCTCAGCTGCTTGATAATCGCCAGCTGGGCCGCAGGATTCATGTCTGCTGAGGCACATGATCCGTGCAGGAGAGCTACCTGATCAGCACATGAGCAGTCACATGATCAGCGCCTCTCAGTCACCTGATCACTGCATGACAGCCACGTGATCAGTGCCTGCTGAGGGACGGGATCAGCGCCTGCTCACCTGCTTGATAATCGCCCGCTGGGCCGCAGGATTCATGCCTGCTCAGCTGCCTGACAATCGCCAGCTGGGCCGCAGGATTCATGCCTGCTTTCCTGCCTGATAATCGCCAGCTGGGCCGCAGGATTCATGCCTGCTCAGCTGCCTGATAATCGCCAGCTGGGCCGCAGGATTCATGCCTGCTCAGCTGCCTGATAATCGCCAGCTGGGCCGCAGGATTCATGCCTGCTTTCCTGCCTGATAATCGCCAGCTGGGCCGCAGGATTCATGCCTGCTCAGCTGCCTGACAATCGCCAGCTGGGCCGCAGGATTCATGCCTGCTTTCCTGCCTGATAATCGCCAGCTGGGCCGCAGGATTCATGCCTGCTCAGCTGCCTGACAATCGCCAGCTGGGCCGCAGGATTCATGCCTGCTCACCTGCCTGATAATCGCCAGCTGGGCCGCAGGATTCATGCCTGCTTTCCTGCCTGATAATCGCCAGCTGGGCCGCAGGATTCATGCCTGCTTTCCTGCCTGACAATCGCCAGCTGGGCCGCAGGATTCATGCCTGCTCAGCTGCCTGATAATCGCCAGCTGGGCCGCAGGATTCATGCCTGCTCAGCTGCCTGATAATCGCCAGCTGGGCCGCAGGATTCATGCCTGCTTTCCTGCCTGATAATCGCCAGCTGGGCCGCAGGATTCATGCCTGCTCAGCTGCCTGATAATCGCCAGCTGGGCCGCAGGATTCATGCCTGCTCAGCTGCCTGATAATCGCCAGCTGGGCCGCAGGATTCATGCCTGCTCAGCTGCCTGATAATCGCCAGCTGGGCCGCAGGATTCATGCCTGCTCAGCTGCCTGATAATCGCCAGCTGGGCCGCAGGATTCATGCCTGCTCAGCTGCCTGATAATCGCCAGCTGGGCCGCAGGATTCATGCCTGCTCAGCTGCCTGATAATCGCCAGCTGGGCCGCAGGATTCATGCCTGCTCAGCTGCCTGATAATCGCCAGCTGGGCCGCAGGATTCATGCCTGCTTTCCTGCCTGATAATCGCCAGCTGGGCCGCAGGATTCATGCCTGCTCAGCTGCCTGATAATCGCCAGCTGGGCCGCAGGATTCATGCCTGCTCAGCTGCCTGATAATCGCCAGCTGGGCCGCAGGATTCATGCCTGCTTTCCTGCCTGATAATCGCCAGCTGGGCCGCAGGATTCATGCCTGCTCAGCTGCCTGATAATCGCCAGCTGGGCCGCAGGATTCATGCCTGCTCAGCTGCCTGATAATCGCCAGCTGGGCCGCAGGATTCATGCCTGCTTTCCTGCCTGACAATCGCCAGCTGGGCCGCAGGATTCATGCCTGCTCAGCTGCCTGATAATCGCCAGCTGGGCCGCAGGATTCATGCCTGCTCAGCTGCCTGATAATCGCCAGCTGGGCCGCAGGATTCATGCCTGCTTTCCTGCCTGATAATCGCCAGCTGGGCCGCAGGATTCATGCCTGCTTTCCTGCGTGATAATCGCCAGCTGGGCCGCAGGATTCATGCCTGCTCAGCTGCTTGATAATCGCCAGCTGGGCCGCAGGATTCATGTCTGCTGAGGCACATGATCCGTGCAGGAGAGCTACCTGATCAGCACATGAGCAGTCACATGATCAGCGCCTCTCAGTCACCTGATCACTGCATGACAGCCACGTGATCAGTGCCTGCTGAGGGACGGGATCAGCGCCTGCTCACCTGCTTGATAATCGCCAGCTGGGCCGCAGGATTCATGCCTGCTCAGCTGCCTGACAATCGCCAGCTGGGCCGCAGGATTCATGCCTGCTTTCCTGCCTGATAATCGCCAGCTGGGCCGCAGGAATCATGCCTGCTCAGCTGCCTGATAATCGCCAGCTCGGCCGCAGGATTCATGCCTGCTCAGCTGCCTGACAATCGCCAGCTGGGCCGCAGGATTCATGCCTGCTTTCCTGCCTGATAATCGCCAGCTGGGCCGCAGGATTCATGCCTGCTCAGCTGCCTGATAATCGCCAGCTGGGCCGCAGGATTCATGCCTGCTCAGCTGCCTGACAATCGCCAGCTGGGCCGCAGGATTCATGCCTGCTTTCCTGCCTGATAATCGCCAGCTGGGCCGCAGGATTCATGCCTGCTCAGCTGCCTGACAATCGCCAGCTGGGCCGCAGGATTCATGCCTGCTCAGCTGCGTGATAATCGCCAGCTGGGCCGCAGGATTCATGCCTGCTTTCCTGCCTGATAATCGCCAGCTGGGCCGCAGGATTCATGCCTGCTTTCCTGCCTGACAATCGCCAGCTGGGCCGCAGGATTCATGCCTGCTCAGCTGCCTGATAATCGCCAGCTGGGCCGCAGGATTCATGCCTGCTCAGCTGCCTGACAATCGCCAGCTGGGCCGCAGGATTCATGCCTGCTCAGCTGCGTGATAATCGCCAGCTGGGCCGCAGGATTCATGCCTGCTCAGCTGCGTGATAATCGCCAGCTGGGCCGCAGGATTCATGCCTGCTCAGCTGCTTGATAATCGCCAGCTGGGCCGCAGGATTCATGTCTGCTGAGGCACATGATCCGTGCAGGAGAGCTACCTGATCAGCACATGAGCAGTCACATGATCAGCGCCTCTCAGTCACCTGATCACTGCATGACAGCCACGTGATCAGTGCCTGCTGAGGGACGGGATCAGCGCCTGCTCACCTGCTTGATAATCGCCAGCTGGGCCGCAGGATTCATGCCTGCTCAGCTGCCTGACAATCGCCAGCTGGGCCGCAGGATTCATGCCTGCTTTCCTGCCTGATAATCGCCAGCTGGGCCGCAGGATTCATGCCTGCTCAGCTGCCTGATAATCGCCAGCTGGGCCGCAGGATTCATGCCTGCTCAGCTGCCTGATAATCGCCAGCTGGGCCGCAGGATTCATGCCTGCTTTCCTGCCTGATAATCGCCAGCTGGGCCGCAGGATTCATGCCTGCTCAGCTGCCTGATAATCGCCAGCTGGGCCGCAGGATTCATGCCTGCTCAGCTGCCTGATAATCGCCAGCTGGGCCGCAGGATTCATGCCTGCTCAGCTGCCTGACAATCGCCAGCTGGGCCGCAGGATTCATGCCTGCTCAGCTGCCTGATAATCGCCAGCTGGGCCGCAGGATTCATGCCTGCTCAGCTGCCTGATAATCGCCAGCTGGGCCGCAGGATTCATGCCTGCTCAGCTGCCTGATAATCGCCAGCTGGGCCGCAGGATTCATGCCTGCTTTCCTGCCTGATAATCGCCAGCTGGGCCGCAGGATTCATGCCTGCTCAGCTGCTTGATAATCGCCAGCTGGGCCGCAGGATTCATGCCTGCTCAGCTGCCTGATAATCGCCAGCTGGGCCGCAGGATTCATGCCTGCTTTCCTGCCTGATAATCGCCAGCTGGGCCGCAGGATTCATGCCTGCTCAGCTGCTTGATAATCGCCAGCTGGGCCGCAGGATTCATGCCTGCTCAGCTGCTTGATAATCGCCAGCTGGGCCGCAGGATTCATGCCTGCTTTCCTGCCTGACAATCGCCAGCTGGGCCGCAGGATTCATGCCTGCTCAGCTGCCTGATAATCGCCAGCTGGGCCGCAGGATTCATGCCTGCTCAGCTGCCTGATAATCGCCAGCTGGGCCGCAGGATTCATGCCTGCTCAGCTGCGTGATAATCGCCAGCTGGGCCGCAGGATTCATGCCTGCTCAGCTGCTGATAATCGCCAGCTGGGCCGCAGGATTCATGCCTGCTCAGCTGCTTGATAATCGCCAGCTGGGCCGCAGGATTCATGTCTGCTGAGGCACATGATCCGTGCAGGAGAGCTACCTGATCAGCACATGAGCAGTCACATGATCAGCGCCTCTCAGTCACCTGATCACTGCATGACAGCCACGTGATCAGTGCCTGCTGAGGGACGGGATCAGCGCCTGCTCACCTGCTTGATAATCGCCAGCTGGGCCGCAGGATTCATGCCTGCTCAGCTGCCTGACAATCGCCAGCTGGGCCGCAGGATTCATGCCTGCTTTCCTGCCTGATAATCGCCAGCTGGGCCGCAGGATTCATGCCTGCTCAGCTGCCTGATAATCGCCAGCTGGGCCGCAGGATTCATGCCTGCTCAGCTGCCTGACAATCGCCAGCTGGGCCGCAGGATTCATGCCTGCTTTCCTGCCTGATAATCGCCAGCTGGGCCGCAGGATTCATGCCTGCTCAGCTGCCTGACAATCGCCAGCTGGGCCGCAGGATTCATGCCTGCTTTCTGCCTGATAATCGCCAGCTGGGCCGCAGGATTCATGCCTGCTCAGCTGCCTGATAATCGCCAGCTGGGCCGCAGGATTCATGCCTGCTCAGCTGCCTGATAATCGCCAGCTGGGCCGCAGGATTCATGCCTGCTTTCAGCTGCCTGATAATCGCCAGCTGGGCCGCAGGATTCATGCCTGCTTTCTGCCTGACAATCGCCAGCTGGGCCGCAGGATTCATGCCTGCTCAGCTGCCTGATAATCGCCAGCTGGGCCGCAGGATTCATGCCTGCTCAGCTGCCTGACAATCGCCAGCTGGGCCGCAGGATTCATGCCTGCTTTCCTGCCTGATAATCGCCAGCTGGGCCGCAGGATTCATGCCTGCTCAGCTGCCTGACAATCGCCAGCTGGGCCGCAGGATTCATGCCTGCTCAGCTGCCTGATAATCGCCAGCTGGGCCGCAGGATTCATGCCTGCTTTCCTGCCTGATAATCGCCAGCTGGGCCGCAGGATTCATGCCTGCTCAGCTGCCTGACAATCGCCAGCTGGGCCGCAGGATTCATGCCTGCTCAGCTGCCTGATAATCGCCAGCTGGGCCGCAGGATTCATGCCTGCTTCCTGCCTGATAATCGCCAGCTGGGCCGCAGGATTCATGCCTGCTCAGCTGCCTGATAATCGCCAGCTGGGCCGCAGGATTCATGCCTGCTCAGCTGCCTGATAATCGCCAGCTGGGCCGCAGGATTCATGCCTGCTTTCCTGCCTGACAATCGCCAGCTGGGCCGCAGGATTCATGCCTGCTCAGCTGCCTGATAATCGCCAGCTGGGCCGCAGGATTCATGCCTGCTCAGCTGCCTGATAATCGCCAGCTGGGCCGCAGGATTCATGCCTGCTTTCCTGCCTGATAATCGCCAGCTGGGCCGCAGGATTCATGCCTGCTTTCTGCGTGATAATCGCCAGCTGGGCCGCAGGATTCATGCCTGCTCAGCTGCTTGATAATCGCCAGCTGGGCCGCAGGATTCATGTCTGCTGAGGCACATGATCCGTGCAGGAGAGCTACCTGATCAGCACATGAGCAGTCACATGATCAGCGCCTCTCAGTCACCTGATCACTGCATGACAGCCACGTGATCAGTGCCTGCTGGGACGGGATCAGCGCCTGCTCACCTGCTTGATAATCGCCAGCTGGGCCGCAGGATTCATGCCTGCTCAGCTGCCTGACAATCGCCAGCTGGGCCGCAGGATTCATGCCTGCTTTCCTGCCTGATAATCGCCAGCTGGGCCGCAGGATTCATGCCTGCTCAGCTGCCTGATAATCGCCAGCTGGGCCGCAGGATTCATGCCTGCTCAGCTGCCTGACAATCGCCAGCTGGGCCGCAGGATTCATGCCTGCTTTCCTGCCTGATAATCGCCAGCTGGGCCGCAGGATTCATGCCTGCTCAGCTGCCTGATAATCGCCAGCTGGGCCGCAGGATTCATGCCTGCTCAGCTGCTGATAATCGCCAGCTGGGCCGCAGGATTCATGCCTGCCTTCCTGCCTGATAATCGCCAGCTGGGCCGCAGGATTCATGCCTGCTCAGCTGCCTGACAATCGCCAGCTGGGCCGCAGGATTCATGCCTGCTCAGCTGCTGATAATCGCCAGCTGGGCCGCAGGATTCATGCCTGCTTTCCTGCCTGATAATCGCCAGCTGGGCCGCAGGATTCATGCCTGCTCAGCTGCCTGATAATCGCCAGCTGGGCCGCAGGATTCATGCCTGCTCAGCTGCCTGATAATCGCCAGCTGGGCCGCAGGATTCATGCCTGCTCAGCTGCCTGACAATCGCCAGCTGGGCCGCAGGATTCATGCCTGCTCAGCTGCCTGATAATCGCCAGCTGGGCCGCAGGATTCATGCCTGCTCAGCTGCCTGATAATCGCCAGCTGGGCCGCAGGATTCATGCCTGCTCAGCTGCCTGATAATCGCCAGCTGGGCCGCAGGATTCATGCCTGCTCACTGCCTGATAATCGCCAGCTGGGCCGCAGGATTCATGCCTGCTCAGCTGCCTGACAATCGCCAGCTGGGCCGCAGGATTCATGCCTGCTTTCCTGCCTGATAATCGCCAGCTGGGCCGCAGGATTCATGCCTGCTTTCCTGCCTGATAATCGCCAGCTGGGCCGCAGGATTCATGCCTGCTCAGCTGCCTGATAATCGCCAGCTGGGCCGCAGGATTCATGCCTGCTCAGCTGGCTGATAATCGCCAGCTGGGCCGCAGGATTCATGCCTGCTCAGCTGCCTGATAATCGCCAGCTGGGCCGCAGGATTCATGCCTGCTCAGCTGCCTGATAATCGCCAGCTGGGCCGCAGGATTCATGCCTGCTCAGCTGCCTGACAATCGCCAGCTGGGCCGCAGGATTCATGCCTGCTCGTGCCTGATAATCGCCAGCTGGGCCGCAGGATTCATGCCTGCTTTCCTGCGTGATAATCGCCAGCTGGGCCGCAGGATTCATGCCTGCTCAGCTGCGTGATAATCGCCCGCTGGGCCGCAGGATTCATGCCTGCTCAGCTGCTTGATAATCGCCAGCTGGGCCGCAGGATTCATGTCTGCTGAGGCACATGATCCGTGCAGGAGAGCTACCTGATCAGCACATGAGCAGTCACATGATCAGCGCCTCTCAGTCACCTGATCACTGCATGACAGCCACGTGATCAGTGCCTGCTGAGGGACGGGATCAGCGCCTGCTCACCTGCTTGATAATCGCCAGCTGGGCCGCAGGATTCATGCCTGCTCAGCTGCCTGACAATCGCCAGCTGGGCCGCAGGATTCATGCCTGCTCAGCTGCCTGATAATCGCCAGCTGGGCCGCAGGATTCATGCCTGCTCAGCTGCCTGACAATCGCCAGCTGGGCCGCAGGATGCCTGCTCAGCTGCCTGATAATCGCCAGCTGGGCCGCAGGATTCATGCCTGCTCAGCTGCTGATAATCGCCAGCTGGGCCGCAGGATTCATGCCTGCTCAGCTGCCTGACAATCGCCAGCTGGGCCGCAGGATTCATGCCTGCTTTCGTGCCTGATAATCGCCAGCTGGGCCGCAGGATTCATGCCTGCTCAGCTGCCTGACAATCGCCAGCTGGGCCGCAGGATTCATGCCTGCTCAGCTGCTGATAATCGCCAGCTGGGCCGCAGGATTCATGCCTGCTTTCCTGCCTGATAATCGCCAGCTGGGCCGCAGGATTCATGCCTGCTCAGCTGCCTGACAATCGCCAGCTGGGCCGCAGGATTCATGCCTGCTTTCCTGCCTGATAATCGCCAGCTGGGCCGCAGGATTCATGCCTGCTCAGCTGCCTGATAATCGCCAGCTGGGCCGCAGGATTCATGCCTGCTCAGCTGCCTGATAATCGCCAGCTGGGCCGCAGGATTCATGCCTGCTTCCTGCCTGATAATCGCCAGCTGGGCCGCAGGATTCATGCCTGCTCAGCTGCCTGACAATCGCCAGCTGGGCCGCAGGATTCATGCCTGCTTTCGTGCCTGATAATCGCCAGCTGGGCCGCAGGATTCATGCCTGCTTTCCTGCGTGATAATCGCCAGCTGGGCCGCAGGATTCATGCCTGCTCAGCTGCGTGATAATCGCCAGCTGGGCCGCAGGATTCATGCCTGCTCAGCTGCTTGATAATCGCCAGCTGGGCCGCAGGATTCATGTCTGCTGAGGCACATGATCCGTGCAGGAGAGCTACCTGATCAGCACATGACAGTCACATGATCAGCGCCTCTCAGTCACCTGATCACTGCATGACAGCCACGTGATCAGTGCCTGCTGAGGGACGGGATCAGCGCCTGCTCACCTGCTTGATAATCGCCAGCTGGGCCGCAGGATTCATGCCTGCTCAGCTGCCTGACAATCGCCAGCTGGGCCGCAGGATTCATGCCTGCTCAGCTGCCTGATAATCGCCAGCTGGGCCGCAGGATTCATGCCTGCTCAGCTGCCTGACAATCGCCAGCTGGGCCGCAGGATTCATGCCTGCTCAGCTGCCTGATAATCGCCAGCTGGGCCGCAGGATTCATGCCTGCTTTCCTGCCTGATAATCGCCAGCTGGGCCGCAGGATTCATGCCTGCTCAGCTGCCTGATAATCGCCAGCTGGGCCGCAGGATCATGCCTGCTCAGCTGCCTGATAATCGCCAGCTGGGCCGCAGGATTCATGCCTGCTCCTGCCTGACAATCGCCAGCTGGGCCGCAGGATTCATGCCTGCTCAGCTGCTTGATAATCGCCAGCTGGGCCGCAGGATTCATGCCTGCTCAGCTGCTTGATAATCGCCAGCTGGGCCGCAGGATTCATGCCTGCTTTCCTGCCTGACAATCGCCAGCTGGGCCGCAGGATTCATGCCTGCTCAGCTGCCTGATAATCGCCAGCTGGGCCGCAGGATCATGCCTGCTCAGCTGCCTGATAATCGCCAGCTGGGCCGCAGGATTCATGCCTGATCAGCTGCGTGACAATCGCCAGCTGGGCCGCAGGATTCATGCCTGCTCAGCTGCTTGATAATCGCCAGCTGGGCCGCAGGATTCATGCCTGCTCAGCTGCTTGATAATCGCCAGCTGGGCCGCAGGATTCATGTCTGCTGAGGCACATGATCCGTGCAGGAGAGCTACCTGATCAGCACATGAGCAGTCACATGATCAGCGCCTCTCAGTCACCTGATCACTGCATGACAGCCACGTGATCAGTGCCTGCTGAGGGACGGGATCAGCGCCTGCTCACCTGCTTGATAATCGCCCGCTGGGCCGCAGGATTCATGCCTGCTCAGCTGCCTGACAATCGCCAGCTGGGCCGCAGGATTCATGCCTGCTTTCCTGCCTGATAATCGCCAGCTGGGCCGCAGGAATCATGCCTGCTCAGCTGCCTGATAATCGCCAGCTGGGCCGCAGGATTCATGCCTGCTCAGCTGCCTGACAATCGCCAGCTGGGCCGCAGGATTCATGCCTGCTTTCCTGCCTGATAATCGCCAGCTGGGCCGCAGGATTCATGCCTGCTCAGCTGCCTGATAATCGCCAGCTGGGCCGCAGGATTCATGCCTGCTTTCCTGCCTGATAATCGCCAGCTGGGCCGCAGGATTCATGCCTGCTCCTGCCTGATAATCGCCAGCTGGGCCGCAGGATTCATGCCTGCTCAGCTGCCTGACAATCGCCAGCTGGGCCGCAGGATTCATGCCTGCTCAGCTGCCTGATAATCGCCAGCTGGGCCGCAGGATTCATGCCTGCTTTCCTGCCTGATAATCGCCAGCTGGGCCGCAGGATTCATGCCTGCTCAGCTGCCTGACAATCGCCAGCTGGGCCGCAGGATTCATGCCTGCTTTCGTGCCTGATAATCGCCAGCTGGGCCGCAGGATTCATGCCTGCTTTCCTGCGTGATAATCGCCAGCTGGGCCGCAGGATTCATGCCTGCTCAGCTGCGTGATAATCGCCAGCTGGGCCGCAGGATTCATGCCTGCTCAGCTGCTTGATAATCGCCAGCTGGGCCGCAGGATTCATGTCTGCTGAGGCACATGATCCGTGCAGGAGAGCTACCTGATCAGCACATGAGCAGTCACATGATCAGCGCCTCTCAGTCACCTGATCACTGCATGACAGCCACGTGATCAGTGCCTGCTGAGGGACGGGATCAGCGCCTGCTCACCTGCTTGATAATCGCCCGCTGGGCCGCAGGATTCATGCCTGCTCAGCTGCCTGACAATCGCCAGCTGGGCCGCAGGATTCATGCCTGCTCAGCTGCCTGATAATCGCCAGCTGGGCCGCAGGATTCATGCCTGCTCAGCTGCCTGACAATCGCCAGCTGGGCCGCAGGATTCATGCCTGCTCAGCTGCCTGATAATCGCCAGCTGGGCCGCAGGATTCATGCCTGCTTTCCTGCCTGATAATCGCCAGCTGGGCCGCAGGATTCATGCCTGCTCAGCTGCCTGATAATCGCCAGCTGGGCCGCAGGATTCATGCCTGCTCAGCTGCCTGATAATCGCCAGCTGGGCCGCAGGATTCATGCCTGCTTTCCTGCCTGACAATCGCCAGCTGGGCCGCAGGATTCATGCCTGCTCAGCTGCTTGATAATCGCCAGCTGGGCCGCAGGATTCATGCCTGCTCAGCTGCCTGATAATCGCCAGCTGGGCCGCAGGATTCATGCCTGCTTTCCTGCCTGACAATCGCCAGCTGGGCCGCAGGATTCATGCCTGCTCAGCTGCCTGATAATCGCCAGCTGGGCCGCAGGATTCATGCCTGCTCAGCTGCCTGATAATCGCCAGCTGGGCCGCAGGATTCATGCCTGCTCAGCTGCGTGATAATCGCCAGCTGGGCCGCAGGATTCATGCCTGCTCAGCTGCTTGATAATCGCCAGCTGGGCCGCAGGATTCATGCCTGCTCAGCTGCTTGATAATCGCCAGCTGGGCCGCAGGATTCATGTCTGCTGAGGCACATGATCCGTGCAGGAGAGCTACCTGATCAGCACATGAGCAGTCACATGATCAGCGCCTCTCAGTCACCTGATCACTGCATGACAGCCACGTGATCAGTGCCTGCTGAGGGACGGGATCAGCGCCTGCTCACCTGCTTGATAATCGCCCGCTGGGCCGCAGGATTCATGCCTGCTCAGCTGCCTGACAATCGCCAGCTGGGCCGCAGGATTCATGCCTGCTTTCCTGCCTGATAATCGCCAGCTGGGCCGCAGGAATCATGCCTGCTCAGCTGCCTGATAATCGCCAGCTGGGCCGCAGGATTCATGCCTGCTCAGCTGCTGACAATCGCCAGCTGGGCCGCAGGATTCATGCCTGCTTTCCTGCCTGATAATCGCCAGCTGGGCCGCAGGATTCATGCCTGCCTCAGCTGCCTGACAATCGCCAGCTGGGCCGCAGGATTCATGCCTGCTTTCCTGCCTGATAATCGCCAGCTGGGCCGCAGGATTCATGCCTGCTCAGCTGCCTGACAATCGCCAGCTGGGCCGCAGATTCATGCCTGCTCAGCTTGCGTGATAATCGCCAGCTGGGCCGCAGGATTCATGCCTGCTTTCCTGCCTGATAATCGCCAGCTGGGCCGCAGGATTCATGCCTGCTTTCCTGCCTGACAATCGCCAGCTGGGCCGCAGGATTCATGCCTGCTCAGGCTGCCTGAATAATCGCCAGCTGGGCCGCAGGATTCATGCCTGCTCAGCTGCCTGACAATCGCCAGCTGGGCCGCAGGATTCATGCCTGCTTTCGTGCCTGATAATCGCCAGCTGGGCCGCAGGATTCATGCCTGCTCAGCTGCCTGACAATCGCCAGCTGGGGCCGCAGGATTCATGCCTGCTCAGCTGCTTGATAATCGCCAGCTGGGCCGCAGGATTCATGTCTGCTGAGGCACATGATCCGTGCAGGAGAGCTACCTGATCAGCACATGAGGCAGTCACATGATCAGCGCCTCTCACTCACCTGATCACTGCATGACAGCCACGTGATCAGTGCCTGCTGAGGGACGGGATCAGCGCCTGCTCACCTGCTTGATAATCACCAGCCGGGCCACAGGATTCATGCCTGCTCAGCTGCCTTGACCAATCGCCAGCTGGGCCGCAGGATTCATGCCTGCTTTCCTGCCTGATAATCGCCAGCTGGGCCGCAGGAATCAATGCCCTGCTCAGCTGCCCTGATAATCGCCAGCTCGGCCGCAGGATTCATGCCTGCTCAGCTGCCTGACATCACCAGCTGGGCCGCAGGATTCATGCCTGCTTTCCTGCCTGATATATCGCCAGCTGGGGCCGCAGGATTCATGCCTGCTCAGCTGCCCTGACAATCGCCAGCTGGGCCGCAGGATTCATGCCTGCTCAGCTGCGTGACAATTCGCCAGCTGGGCCGCAGGATTCATGCCTGCTTTCCTGCCTGATAATCGCCCAGCTGGGCCCGCAGGATTCATGCCTGCTGTTCCTGCCTGACAATTCGCCAGCTGGGCCGCAGGATTCATGCCCTGCTCAGCTGCCTGATAATCGCCAGCTGGGGCCGCAGGATTCATGCCTGCTCAGCTGCCTGACAATCGCCAGCTGGGCCGCAGGATTCATTGCCTGCTCAGCTGCGTGATAATCGCCAGCTGGGCCGCAGGATTCATGCCTGCTCAGCTTGCGTGATAATCGTCCCGCTGGGCCGCAGGATTCATGCCTGCTCAGCTGCTTGATAATCGCCAGCTGGGCCGCAGGATTCATGTCTGCTGAGGCACATGATCCGTGCAGGAGAGCTACCTGATCAGCACATGAGGCAGTCACATGATCAGCGCCTCTCAGTCACCTGATCACTGCATGACAGCCACGTGAATCAGTGCCTGCTTGAGGGACGGGATCAGCGCCTGCTCACCTGCTTGATAATCGCCCGCTGGGCCGCAGGATTCATGCCTGCTCAGCTGCCTGACAATCGCCAGCTGGGCCGCAGGATTCATGCCTGCTCAGCTGCCTGATAATCGCCAGCTGGGCCGCAGGATTCATGCCTGCTCAGCTGCCTGACAATCGCCAGCTGGGCCGCAGGATTCATGCCTGCTTTCGTGCCTGATAATCGCCAGCCTGGGCCGCAGGATTCATGCCTGCTTTCCTGCGTGATATCGCCACTGGGCCGCAGATTCATGCCTGCTCAGCTGCGTGATAATCGCCCACTGGGCCGCAGGATTCATGCCTGCTCAGCTGCTTGATAATCGCCAGCTGGGCCCGCAGGATTCATGTCTGCTGAGGCCACATGATCCGTGCAGGAGAGCTACCTGATCAGCACATGAGCAGTCACATGATCAGCGCCTCTCAGTCACCCTTGATCACTGCATGACAGCCACGTGATCAGTGCCTGCTGAGGGACGGGATCAGCGCCTGCTCACCTGCTTGATAATCGCCCGCTGGGCCGCAGGATTCATGCCTGCTCAGCTGCCTGACAATCGCCAGCTGGGCCGCAGATTCATGCCTGCTCAGCTGTGTGATAATCACCAGCTGGGCCGCAGGATTCAGCCTGCTCAGCTGCTGACAATCGGCCAGCTGGGCCGCAGGATTCATGCCTGCTTTCCTGCCTGATAATCGCCAGCTGGGCCGCAGGAATCATGCCTGCTCAGCTGCCTGACAATCGCCAGCTGGGCCGCAGGATTCATGCCTGCTCAGCTGCCTGACAATCGCCAGCTGGGCCGCAGGATTCATGCCTGCTTTCGTGCCTGACAATCGCCAGCTGGGCCGCAGGATTCATGCCTGCTCAGCTGCCTGACAATCGCCAGCTGGGCCGCAGGATTCATGCCTGCTTTCCTGCCTGATAATCGCCAGCTGGGCCGCAGGATTCATGCCTGCTCAGCTGCCTGACAATCGCCAGCTGGGCCGCAGGATTCATGCCTGCTCAGCTGCCTGATAATCGCCAGCTGGGCCGCAGGATTCATGCCTGCTTTCCTGCCTGATAATCGCCAGCTGGGCCGCAGGATTCATGCCTGCTCAGCTGCTTGATAATCGCCAGCTGGCCGCAGGAATTCATGCCTGCTCAGCTGCTTGATAATCGCCAGCTGGGCCGCAGGATTCCATGTCCTGCTTTCCTGCCTGACAATCGCCAGCTGGGCCGCAGGATTCATGCCTGCTCAGCTGCTTGATAATCGGCCAGCTGGGCCGGCAGGATTCATGCCTGCTTTCCTGCCTGACAATCGCCAGCTGGGCCGCAGGATTCATGCCTTCTCAGCTGCTTGATAATCGCCGGTGGGCCGCAGGCATCAATGCCTGCTCAGCTGCCTGATAATCGCCAGCTGGGCCGCAGGATTCATGCCTGCTCAGCTGCCCTGACAATCGCCAGCTGGGCCGCAGGATTCATGCTGCTCAGCTGCTTGATAATCGCCAGCTGGGCCGCAGGATTCATGCCTGCTCAGCTGCTTGATAATCGCCAGCTGGGCCGCAGGATTCATGTCTGCTGAGGCACATGATCCGTGCAGGAGAGCTACCTGATCAGCACATGAGCAGTCACATGATCAGCGCCTCTCAGTCACCTGATCACTGCATGACAGCCACGTGATCAGTGCCTGCTGAGGGACGGGATCAGCGCCTGCTCACCTGCTTGATAATCGCCGCTGGGCCGCAGGATTCATGCCTGCTCAGCTGCCTGACAATCGCCAGCTGGGCCGCAGGATTCATGCCTGCTTTCCTGCCTGATAATCGCCAGCTGGGCCGCAGGAATCATGCCTGCTCAGCTGCCTGATAATCGCCAGCTGGGCCGCCAGGATTCATGCCTGCTCAGCTGCCTGACAATCGCCAGCTGGGCCGCAGGATTCATGCCTGCTTTCCTGCCTGATAATCGCCAGCTGGGCCGCAGGATTCATGCCTGCTCAGCTGCCTGACAATCGCCAGCTGGGCCGCAGGATTCATGCCTGCTTTCCTGCCTGATAATCGCCAGCTGGGCCGCAGGAATCATGCCTGCTCAGCTGCCTGATAATCGCCAGCTGGGCCGCAGGATTCATGCCTGCTCAGCTGCCTGACAATCGCCAGCTGGGCCGCAGGATTC
Source organism: Bos indicus x Bos taurus (assembly GCF_003369695.1). Lineage (NCBI taxonomy): Eukaryota > Metazoa > Chordata > Mammalia > Artiodactyla > Bovidae > Bos > Bos indicus x Bos taurus. The sequence continues at coordinate 21,518 of NW_020867743.1, forward strand.
ATGCCTGCTTTCCTGCCTGATAATCGCCAGCTGGGCCGCAGGATCATGCCTGCTCAGCTGCCTGACAATCGCCAGCTGGGCCGCAGGATTCATGCCTGCTCAGCTGCCCTGACAATCGCCAGCTGGGCCGCAGGATTCATGCCTGCTTTCGTGCCTGATAATCGCCAGCTGGGCCGCAGGATTCATGCCTGCTTTCCTGCGTGATAATCGCCAGCTGGGCCGCAGGATTCATGCCTGTTCAGCTGCGTGATAATCGCCCCGCTGGGCCGCAGGATTCATGCCTGCTCACCTGCTTGATAATCGCCAGCTGGGCCGCAGGATTCATGTCTGCTGAGGCACATGATCCGTGCAGGAGAGCTACCTGATCAGCACATGAGCAGTCACATGATCAGCGCCTCTCAGTCACCTGATCACTGCATGACAGCCACGTGATCAGTGCCTGCTGAGGGACGGGATCAGCGCCTGCTCACCTGCTTGATAATCGCCCGCTGGGCCGCAGGATTCATGCCTGCTTTCCTGCCTGATAATCGCCAGCTGGGCCGCAGGATTCATGCCTGCTCAGCTGCCTGACAATCGCCAGCTGGGCCGCAGGATTCATGCCTGCTCAGCTGCGTGATAATCGCCAGCTGGGCCGCAGGATTCATGCCTGCTTTCCTGCCTGATAATCGCCAGCTGGGCCGCAGGATTCATGCCTGCTCAGCTGCCTGACAATCGCCAGCTGGGCCGCAGGATTCATGCCTGCTTTCGTGCCTGATAATCGCCAGCTGGGCCGCAGGATTCATGCCCTGCTTTCCTGCGTGATAATCGCCAGCTGGGCCGCAGGATTCATGCCTGATCAGCTGCGTGATAATCGCCAGCTGGGCCGCAGGATTCATGCCTGCTCATCTGGCTGATAATCGCCAGCTGGGCCGCAGGAATCATGCCTGCTCAGCTGCCTGATAATCGCCAGCTGGGCCGCAGGATTCATGCCTGATCAGCTGCGTGATAATCGCCCGCTGGGCCGCAGGATTCATGCCTGCTCAGCTGCCTGACAATCGCCAGCTGGGCCGCAGGATTCATGCCTGCTTTCGTGCCTGATAATCGCCAGCTGGGCCGCAGGATTCATGCCTGCTTTCCTGCGTGATAATCGCCAGCTGGGCCGCAGGATTCATGCCTGTTCAGCTGCGTGATAATCGCCCGCTGGGCCGCAGGATTCATGCCTGCTCAGCTGCTTGATAATCGCCAGCTGGGCCGCAGGATTCATGTCTGCTGAGGCACATGATCCGTGCAGGAGAGCTACCTGATCAGCACATGAGCAGTCACATGATCAGCGCCTCTCAGTCACCTGATCACTGCATGACAGCCACGTGATCAGTGCCTGCTGAGGGACGGGATCAGCGCCTGCTCACCTGCTTGATAATCGCCCGCTGGGCCGCAGGATTCATGCCTGCTCAGCTGCCTGACAATCGCCAGCTGGGCCGCAGGATTCATGCCTGCTTTCCTGCCTGATATCGCCAGCTGGGCCGCAGGAATCATGCCTGCTCAGCTGCCTGATAATCGCCAGCTCGGCCGCAGGATTCATGCCTGCTCAGCTGCCTGACAATCGCCAGCTGGGCCGCAGGATTCATGCCTGCTTTCCTGCCTGATAATCGCCAGCTGGGCCGCAGGATTCATGCCTGCTCAGCTGCCTGACAATCGCCAGCTGGGCCGCAGGATTCATGCCTGCTTTCCTGCCTGATAATCGCCAGCTGGGCCGCAGGATTCATGCCTGCTCAGCTGCCTGACAATCGCCAGCTGGGCCGCAGGATTCATGCCTGCTCAGCTGCGTGATAATCGCCAGCTGGGCCGCAGGATTCATGCCTGCTTTCCTGCCTGATAATCGCCAGCTGGGCCGCAGGATTCATGCCTGCTTTCCTGCCTGACAATCGCCAGCGGGGCCGCAGGATTCATGCCTGCTCAGCTGCCTGATAATCGCCAGCTGGGCCGCAGGATTCATGCCTGCTCAGCTGCCTGACAATCGCCAGCTGGGCCGCAGGATTCATGCCTGCTTTCGTGCCTGATAATCGCCAGCTGGGCCGCAGGATTCATGCCTGCTCAGCTGCCTGACAATCGCCAGCTGGGCCGCAGGATTCATGCCTGCTCAGCTGCTTGATAATCGCCAGCTGGGCCGCAGGATTCATGTCTGCTGAGGCACATGATCCGTGCAGAGAGCTACCTGATCAGCACATGAGCAGTCACATGATCAGCGCCTCTCACTCACCTGATCACTGCATGACAGCCACGTGATCAGTGGCCTGCTGAGGGACGGGATCAGCGCCTGCTCACCTGCCTTGATAATCACCAGCCGGGCCACAGGATTCATGCCTGCTCAGCTGCCTGACAATCGCCAGCTGGGCCGCAGGATTCATGCCTGCTTTCCTGCCTGATAATCGCCAGCTGGGCCGCAGGAATCATGCCTGCTCAGCTGCCTGATAATCGCCAGCTCGGCCGCAGGATTCATGCCTGCTCAGCTGCCTGACAATCACCAGCTGGGCCGCAGGATTCATGCCTGCTTTCCTGCCTGATAATCGCCAGCTGGGCCGCAGGATTCATGCCTGCTCAGCTGCCTGACAATCGCCAGCTGGGCCGCAGGATTCATGCCTGCTCAGCTGCGTGACAATCGCCAGCTGGGCCGCAGGATTCATGCCTGCTTTCCTGCCTGATAATCGCCAGCTGGGCCGCAGGATTCATGCCTGCTTTCCTGCCTGACAATCGCCAGCTGGGCCGCAGGATTCATGCCTGCTCAGCTGCCTGATAATCGCCAGCTGGGCCGCAGGATTCATGCCTGCTCAGCTGCCTGACAATCGCCAGCTGGGCCGCAGGATTCATGCCTGCTCAGCTGCGTGATAATCGCCAGCTGGGCCGCAGGATTCATGCCTGCTCAGCTGCGTGATAATCGTCCGCTGGGCCGCAGGATTCATGCCTGCTCAGCTGCTTGATAATCGCCAGCTGGGCCGCAGGATTCATGTCTGCTGAGGCACATGATCCGTGCAGGAGAGCTACCTGATCAGCACATGAGCAGTCACATGATCAGCGCCTCTCAGTCACCTGATCACTGCATGACAGCCACGTGATCAGTGCCTGCTGAGGGACGGGATCAGCGCCTGCTCACCTGCTTGATAATCGCCCGCTGGGCCGCAGGATTCATGCCTGCTCAGCTGCCTGACAATCGCCAGCTGGGCCGCAGGATTCATGCCTGCTCAGCTGCCTGATAATCGCCAGCTGGGCCGCAGGATTCATGCCTGCTCAGCTGCCTGACAATCGCCAGCTGGGCCGCAGGATTCATGCCTGCTTTCGTGCCTGATAATCGCCAGCTGGGCCGCAGGATTCATGCCTGCTTTCCTGCGTGATAATCGCCAGCTGGGCCGCAGGATTCATGCCTGCTCAGCTGCGTGATAATCGCCCACTGGGCCGCAGGATTCATGCCTGCTCAGCTGCTTGATAATCGCCAGCTGGGCCGCAGGATTCATGTCTGCTGAGGCACATGATCCGTGCAGGAGAGCTACCTGATCAGCACATGAGCAGTCACATGATCAGCGCCTCTCAGTCACCTGATCACTGCATGACAGCCACGTGATCAGTGCCTGCTGAGGGACGGGATCAGCGCCTGCTCACCTGCTTGATAATCGCCCGCTGGGCCGCAGGATTCAGTCCTGCTCAGCTGCCTGACAATCGCCAGCTGGGCCGCAGGATTCATGCCTGCTCAGCTGTGTGATAATCACCAGCTGGGCCGCAGGATTCATGCCTGCTCAGCTGCCTGACAATCGCCAGCTGGGCCTCAGGATTCATGCCTGCTTTCCTGCCTGATAATCGCCAGCTGGGCCGCAGGAATCATGCCTGCTCAGCTGCCTGACAATCGCCAGCTGGGCCGCAGGATTCATGCCTGCTCAGCTGCCTGACAATCGCCAGCTGGGCCGCAGGATTCATGCCTGCTTTCGTGCCTGACAATCGCCAGCTGGGCCGCAGGATTCATGCCTGCTCAGCTGCCTGACAATCGCCAGCTGGGCCGCAGGATTCATGCCTGCTTTCCTGCCTGATAATCGCCAGCTGGGCCGCAGGAATCATGCCTGCTCAGCTGCCTGACAATCGCCAGCTGGGCCGCAGGATTCATGCCTGCTCAGCTGCCTGATAATCGCCAGCTGGGCCGCAGGATTCATGCCTGCTTTCCTGCCTGATAATCGCCAGCTGGGCCGCAGGATTCATGCCTGCTCAGCTGCTTGATAATCGCCAGCTGGGCCGCAGGAATCATGCCTGCTCAGCTGCTTGATAATCGCCAGCTGGGCCGCAGGATTCATGCCTGCTTTCCTGCCTGACAATCGCCAGCTGGGCCGCAGGATTCATGCCTGCTCAGCTGCTTGATAATCGCCAGCTGGGCCGCAGGATTCATGCCTGCTTTCCTGCCTGACAATCGCCAGCTGGGCCGCAGGATTCATGCCTTCTCAGCTGCTTGATAATCGCCAGGTGGGCCGCAGGAATCATGCCTGCTCAGCTGCCTGATAATCGCCAGCTGGGCCGCAGGATTCATGCCTGCTCAGCTGCCTGACAATCGCCAGCTGGGCCGCAGGATTCATGCCTGCTCAGCTGCTTGATAATCGCCAGCTGGGCCGCAGGATTCATGCCTGCTCAGCTGCTTGATAATCGCCAGCTGGGCCGCAGGATTCATGTCTGCTGAGGCACATGATCCGTGCAGGAGAGCTACCTGATCAGCACATGAGCAGTCACATGATCAGCGCCTCTCAGTCACCTGATCACTGCATGACAGCCACGTGATCAGTGCCTGCTGAGGGACGGGATCAGCGCCTGCTCACCTGCTTGATAATCGCCCGCTGGGCCGCAGGATTCATGCCTGCTCAGCTGCCTGACAATCGCCAGCTGGGCCGCAGGATTCATGCCTGCTTTCCTGCCTGATAATCGCCAGCTGGGCCGCAGGAATCATGCCTGCTCAGCTGCCTGATAATCGCCAGCTGGGCCGCAGGATTCATGCCTGCTCAGCTGCCTGACAATCGCCAGCTGGGCCGCAGGATTCATGCCTGCTTTCCTGCCTGATAATCGCCAGCTGGGCCGCAGGATTCATGCCTGCTCAGCTGCCTGACAATCGCCAGCTGGGCCGCAGGATTCATGCCTGCTTTCCTGCCTGATAATCGCCAGCTGGGCCGCAGGAATCATGCCTGCTCAGCTGCCTGATAATCGCCAGCTGGGCCGCAGGATTCATGCCTGCTCAGCTGCCTGACAATCGCCAGCTGGGCCGCAGGATTCATGCCTGCTTTCCTGCCTGATAATCGCCAGCTGGGCCGCAGGAATCATGCCTGCTCAGCTGCCTGACAATCGCCAGCTGGGCCGCAGGATTCATGCCTGCTCAGCTGCCTGACAATCGCCAGCTGGGCCGCAGGATTCATGCCTGCTTTCGTGCCTGATAATCGCCAGCTGGGCCGCAGGATTCATGCCTGCTTTCCTGCGTGATAATCGCCAGCTGGGCCGCAGGATTCATGCCTGTTCAGCTGCGTGATAATCGCCCGCTGGGCCGCAGGATTCATGCCTGCTCACCTGCTTGATAATCGCCAGCTGGGCCGCAGGATTCATGTCTGCTGAGGCACATGATCCGTGCAGGAGAGCTACCTGATCAGCACATGAGCAGTCACATGATCAGCGCCTCTCAGTCACCTGATCACTGCATGACAGCCACGTGATCAGTGCCTGCTGAGGGACGGGATCAGCGCCTGCTCACCTGCTTGATAATCGCCCGCTGGGCCGCAGGATTCATGCCTGCTTTCCTGCCTGATAATCGCCAGCTGGGCCGCAGGATTCATGCCTGCTCAGCTGCCTGACAATCGCCAGCTGGGCCGCAGGATTCATGCCTGCTCAGCTGCGTGATAATCGCCAGCTGGGCCGCAGGATTCATGCCTGCTTTCCTGCCTGATAATCGCCAGCTGGGCCGCAGGATTCATGCCTGCTCAGCTGCCTGACAATCGCCAGCTGGGCCGCAGGATTCATGCCTGCTTTCGTGCCTGATAATCGCCAGCTGGGCCGCAGGATTCATGCCTGCTTTCCTGCGTGATAATCGCCAGCTGGGCCGCAGGATTCATGCCTGATCAGCTGCGTGATAATCGCCAGCTGGGCCGCAGGATTCATGCCTGCTCATCTGGCTGATAATCGCCAGCTGGGCCGCAGGAATCATGCCTGCTCAGCTGCCTGATAATCGCCAGCTGGGCCGCAGGATTCATGCCTGATCAGCTGCGTGATAATCGCCCGCTGGGCCGCAGGATTCATGCCTGCTCAGCTGCCTGACAATCGCCAGCTGGGCCGCAGGATTCATGCCTGCTTTCGTGCCTGATAATCGCCAGCTGGGCCGCAGGATTCATGCCTGCTTTCCTGCGTGATAATCGCCAGCTGGGCCGCAGGATTCATGCCTGTTCAGCTGCGTGATAATCGCCCGCTGGGCCGCAGGATTCATGCCTGCTCAGCTGCTTGATAATCGCCAGCTGGGCCGCAGGATTCATGTCTGCTGAGGCACATGATCCGTGCAGGAGAGCTACCTGATCAGCACATGAGCAGTCACATGATCAGCGCCTCTCAGTCACCTGATCACTGCATGACAGCCACGTGATCAGTGCCTGCTGAGGGACGGGATCAGCGCCTGCTCACCTGCTTGATAATCGCCCGCTGGGCCGCAGGATTCATGCCTGCTCAGCTGCCTGACAATCGCCAGCTGGGCCGCAGGATTCATGCCTGCTCAGCTGCTTGATAATCACCAGCCGGGCCGCAGGATTCATGCCTGCTCAGCTGCCTGACAATCGCCAGCTGGGCCGCAATCATGCCTGCTCAGCTGCGTGATAATCGCCAGCTGGGCCGCAGGATTCATGCCTGCTCATCTGGCTGATAATCGCCAGCTGGGCCGCAGGAATCATGCCTGCTCAGCTGCCTGACAATCGCCAACTGGGCCGCAGGATTCATGCCTGCTTTCGTGCCTGATAATCGCCAGCTGGGCCGCAGGATTCATGCCTGCTCAGCTGCCTGACAATCGCCAGCTGGGCCGCAGGATTCATGCCTGCTCAGCTGCGTGATAATCGCCAGCTGGGCCGCAGGATTCATGCCTGCTTTCCTGCCTGATAATCGCCAGCTGGGCCGCAGGATTCATGCCTGCTCAGCTGCCTGACAATCGCCAGCTGGGCCGCAGGATTCATGCCTGCTTTCCTGCCTGATAATCGCCAGCTGGGCCGCAGGAATCATGCCTGCTCAGCTGCCTGATAATCGCCAGCTGGGCCGCAGGATTCATGCCTGCTCAGCTGCCTGACAATCGCCAGCTGGGCCGCAGGATTCATGCCTGCTTTCCTGCCTGATAATCGCCAGCTGGGCCGCAGGAATCATGCCTGCTCAGCTGCCTGACAATCGCCAGCTGGGCCGCAGGATTCATGCCTGCTCAGCTGCGTGATAATCGCCAGCTGGGCCGCAGGATTCATGCCTGCTTTCCTGCCTGATAATCGCCAGCTGGGCCGCAGGATTCATGCCTGCTCAGCTGCCTGACAATCGCCAGCTGGGCCGCAGGATTCATGCCTGCTTTCGTGCCTGATAATCGCCAGCTGGGCCGCAGGATTCATGCCTGCTTTCCTGCGTGATAATCGCCAGCTGGGCCGCAGGATTCATGCCTGCTCAGCTGCGTGATAATCGCCCACTGGGCCGCAGGATTCATGCCTGCTCAGCTGCTTGATAATCGCCAGCTGGGCCGCAGGATTCATGTCTGCTGAGGCACATGATCCGTGCAGGAGAGCTACCTGATCAGCACATGAGCAGTCACATGATCAGCGCCTCTCAGTCACCTGATCACTGCATGACAGCCACGTGATCAGTGCCTGCTGAGGGACGGGATCAGCGCCTGCTCACCTGCTTGATAATCGCCCGCTGGGCCGCAGGATTCATGCCTGCTCAGCTGCCTGACAATCGCCAGCTGGGCCGCAGGATTCATGCCTGCTCAGCTGTGTGATAATCACCAGCTGGGCCGCAGGATTCATGCCTGCTCAGCTGCCTGACAATCGCCAGCTGGGCCTCAGGATTCATGCCTGCTTTCCTGCCTGATAATCGCCAGCTGGGCCGCAGGAATCATGCCTGCTCAGCTGCCTGACAATCGCCAGCTGGGCCGCAGGATTCATGCCTGCTCAGCTGCCTGACAATCGCCAGCTGGGCCGCAGGATTCATGCCTGCTTTCGTGCCTGACAATCGCCAGCTGGGCCGCAGGATTCATGCCTGCTCAGCTGCCTGACAATCGCCAGCTGGGCCGCAGGATTCATGCCTGCTTTCCTGCCTGATAATCGCCAGCTGGGCCGCAGGAATCATGCCTGCTCAGCTGCCTGACAATCGCCAGCTGGGCCGCAGGATTCATGCCTGCTCAGCTGCCTGATAATCGCCAGCTGGGCCGCAGGATTCATGCCTGCTTTCCTGCCTGATAATCGCCAGCTGGGCCGCAGGATTCATGCCTGCTCAGCTGCTTGATAATCGCCAGCTGGGCCGCAGGAATCATGCCTGCTCAGCTGCTTGATAATCGCCAGCTGGGCCGCAGGATTCATGCCTGCTTTCCTGCCTGACAATCGCCAGCTGGGCCGCAGGATTCATGCCTGCTCAGCTGCTTGATAATCGCCAGCTGGGCCGCAGGATTCATGCCTGCTCAGCTGCTTGATAATCGCCAGCTGGGCCGCAGGATTCATGCCTGCTTTCCTGCCTGACAATCGCCAGCTGGGCCGCAGGATTCATGCCTTCTCAGCTGCTTGATAATCGCCAGGTGGGCCGCAGGAATCATGCCTGCTCAGCTGCCTGATAATCGCCAGCTGGGCCGCAGGATTCATGCCTGATCAGCTGCGTGACAATCGCCAGCTGGGCCGCAGGATTCATGCCTGCTCAGCTGCTTGATAATCGCCAGCTGGGCCGCAGGATTCATGCCTGCTCAGCTGCTTGATAATCGCCAGCTGGGCCGCAGGATTCATGTCTGCTGAGGCACATGATCCGTGCAGGAGAGCTACCTGATCAGCACATGAGCAGTCACATGATCAGCGCCTCTCAGTCACCTGATCACTGCATGACAGCCACGTGATCAGTGCCTGCTGAGGGACGGGATCAGCGCCTGCTCACCTGCTTGATAATCGCCCGCTGGGCCGCAGGATTCATGCCTGCTCAGCTGCCTGACAATCGCCAGCTGGGCCGCAGGATTCATGCCTGCTTTCCTGCCTGATAATCGCCAGCTGGGCCGCAGGAATCATGCCTGCTCAGCTGCCTGATAATCGCCAGCTCGGCCGCAGGATTCATGCCTGCTCAGCTGCCTGACAATCGCCAGCTGGGCCGCAGGATTCATGCCTGCTTTCCTGCCTGATAATCGCCAGCTGGGCCGCAGGATTCATGCCTGCTCAGCTGCCTGACAATCGCCAGCTGGGCCGCAGGATTCATGCCTGCTTTCCTGCCTGATAATCGCCAGCTGGGCCGCAGGATTCATGCCTGCTCAGCTGCCTGACAATCGCCAGCTGGGCCGCAGGATTCATGCCTGCTCAGCTGCGTGATAATCGCCAGCTGGGCCGCAGGATTCATGCCTGCTTTCCTGCCTGATAATCGCCAGCTGGGCCGCAGGATTCATGCCTGCTTTCCTGCCTGACAATCGCCAGCTGGGCCGCAGGATTCATGCCTGCTCAGCTGCCTGATAATCGCCAGCTGGGCCGCAGGATTCATGCCTGCTCAGCTGCCTGACAATCGCCAGCTGGGCCGCAGGATTCATGCCTGCTTTCGTGCCTGATAATCGCCAGCTGGGCCGCAGGATTCATGCCTGCTTTCCTGCGTGATAATCGCCAGCTGGGCCGCAGGATTCATGCCTGCTCAGCTGCTTGATAATCGCCAGCTGGGCCGCAGGATTCATGTCTGCTGAGGCACATGATCCGTGCAGGAGAGCTACCTGATCAGCACATGAGCAGTCACATGATCAGCGCCTCTCAGTCACCTGATCACTGCATGACAGCCACGTGATCAGTGCCTGCTGAGGGACGGGATCAGCGCCTGCTCACCTGCTTGATAATCACCAGCCGGGCCACAGGATTCATGCCTGCTCAGCTGCCTGACAATCGCCAGCTGGGCCGCAGGATTCATGCCTGCTTTCCTGCCTGATAATCGCCAGCTGGGCCGCAGGAATCATGCCTGCTCAGCTGCCTGATAATCGCCAGCTCGGCCGCAGGATTCATGCCTGCTCAGCTGCCTGACAATCGCCAGCTGGGCCGCAGGATTCATGCCTGCTTTCCTGCCTGATAATCGCCAGCTGGGCCGCAGGAATCATGCCTGCTCAGCTGCCTGATAATCGCCAGCTCGGCCGCAGGATTCATGCCTGCTCAGCTGCCTGACAATCGCCAGCTGGGCCGCAGGATTCATGCCTGCTTTCCTGCCTGATAATCGCCAGCTGGGCCGCAGGATTCATGCCTGCTCAGCTGCCTGACAATCGCCAGCTGGGCCGCAGGATTCATGCCTGCTCAGCTGCGTGACAATCGCCAGCTGGGCCGCAGGATTCATGCCTGCTTTCCTGCCTGATAATCGCCAGCTGGGCCGCAGGATTCATGCCTGCTTTCCTGCCTGACAATCGCCAGCTGGGCCGCAGGATTCATGCCTGCTCAGCTGCCTGATAATCGCCAGCTGGGCCGCAGGATTCATGCCTGCTCAGCTGCCTGACAATCGCCAGCTGGGCCGCAGGATTCATGCCTGCTCAGCTGCGTGATAATCGCCAGCTGGGCCGCAGGATTCATGCCTGCTCAGCTGCCTGACAATCGCCAGCTGGGCCGCAGGATTCATGCCTGCTTTCCTGCCTGATAATCGCCAGCTGGGCCGCAGGAATCATGCCTGCTCAGCTGCCTGATAATCGCCAGCTGGGCCGCAGGATTCATGCCTGCTCAGCTGCCTGACAATCGCCAGCTGGGCCGCAGGATTCATGCCTGCTTTCCTGCCTGATAATCGCCAGCTGGGCCGCAGGAATCATGCCTGCTCAGCTGCCTGACAATCGCCAGCTGGGCCGCAGGATTCATGCCTGCTCAGCTGCGTGATAATCGCCAGCTGGGCCGCAGGATTCATGCCTGCTTTCCTGCCTGATAATCGCCAGCTGGGCCGCAGGATTCATGCCTGCTCAGCTGCCTGACAATCGCCAGCTGGGCCGCAGGATTCATGCCTGCTTTCCTGCCTGATAATCGCCAGCTGGGCCGCAGGATTCATGCCTGCTCAGCTGCCTGACAATCGCCAGCTGGGCCGCAGGATTCATGCCTGCTCAGCTGCGTGACAATCGCCAGCTGGGCCGCAGGATTCATGCCTGCTTTCCTGCCTGATAATCGCCAGTTGGGCCGCAGGATTCATGCCTGCTTTCCTGCCTGACAATCGCCAGCTGGGCCGCAGGATTCATGCCTGCTCAGCTGCCTGATAATCGCCAGCTGGGCCGCAGGATTCATGCCTGCTCAGCTGCCTGACAATCGCCAGCTGGGCCGCAGGATTCATGCCTGCTCAGCTGCGTGATAATCGCCAGCTGGGCCGCAGGATTCATGCCTGCTCAGCTGCGTGATAATCGCCAGCTGGGCCGCAGGATTCATGCCTGCTCAGCTGCTTGATAATCGCCAGCTGGGCCGCAGGATTCATGTCTGCTGAGGCACATGATCCGTGCAGGAGAGCTACCTGATCAGCACATGAGCAGTCACATGATCAGCGCCTCTCAGTCACCTGATCACTGCATGACAGCCACGTGATCAGTGCCTGCTGAGGGACGGGATCAGCGCCTGCTCACCTGCTTGATAATCGCCCGCTGGGCCGCAGGATTCATGCCTGCTCAGCTGCCTGACAATCGCCAGCTGGGCCGCAGGATTCATGCCTGCTCAGCTGCCTGATAATCGCCAGCTGGGCCGCAGGATTCATGCCTGCTCAGCTGCCTGACAATCGCCAGCTGGGCCGCAGGATTCATGCCTGCTTTCGTGCCTGATAATCGCCAGCTGGGCCGCAGGATTCATGCCTGCTTTCCTGCGTGATAATCGCCAGCTGGGCCGCAGGATTCATGCCTGCTCAGCTGCGTGATAATCGCCCACTGGGCCGCAGGATTCATGCCTGCTCAGCTGCTTGATAATCGCCAGCTGGGCCGCAGGATTCATGTCTGCTGAGGCACATGATCCGTGCAGGAGAGCTACCTGATCAGCACATGAGCAGTCACATGATCAGCGCCTCTCAGTCACCTGATCACTGCATGACAGCCACGTGATCAGTGCCTGCTGAGGGACGGGATCAGCGCCTGCTCACCTGCTTGATAATCGCCCGCTGGGCCGCAGGATTCAGTCCTGCTCAGCTGCCTGACAATCGCCAGCTGGGCCGCAGGATTCATGCCTGCTCAGCTGTGTGATAATCACCAGCTGGGCCGCAGGATTCATGCCTGCTCAGCTGCCTGACAATCGCCAGCTGGGCCTCAGGATTCATGCCTGCTTTCCTGCCTGATAATCGCCAGCTGGGCCGCAGGAATCATGCCTGCTCAGCTGCCTGACAATCGCCAGCTGGGCCGCAGGATTCATGCCTGCTCAGCTGCCTGACAATCGCCAGCTGGGCCGCAGGATTCATGCCTGCTTTCGTGCCTGACAATCGCCAGCTGGGCCGCAGGATTCATGCCTGCTCAGCTGCCTGACAATCGCCAGCTGGGCCGCAGGATTCATGCCTGCTTTCCTGCCTGATAATCGCCAGCTGGGCCGCAGGAATCATGCCTGCTCAGCTGCCTGACAATCGCCAGCTGGGCCGCAGGATTCATGCCTGCTCAGCTGCCTGATAATCGCCAGCTGGGCCGCAGGATTCATGCCTGCTTTCCTGCCTGATAATCGCCAGCTGGGCGCAGGATTCATGCCTGCTCAGCTGCTTGATAATCGCCAGCTGGGCCGCAGGAATCATGCCTGCTCAGCTGCTTGATAATCGCCAGCTGGGCCGCAGGATTCATGCCTGCTTTCCTGCCTGACAATCGCCAGCTGGGCCGCAGGATTCATGCCTGCTCAGCTGCTTGATAATCGCCAGCTGGGCCGCAGGATTCATGCCTGCTCAGCTGCTTGATAATCGCCAGCTGGGCCGCAGGATTCATGCCTGCTTTCCTGCCTGACAATCGCCAGCTGGGCCGCAGGATTCATGCCTTCTCAGCTGCTTGATAATCGCCAGGTGGGCCGCAGGAATCATGCCTGCTCAGCTGCCTGATAATCGCCAGCTGGGCCGCAGGATTCATGCCTGATCAGCTGCGTGACAATCGCCAGCTGGGCCGCAGGATTCATGCCTGCTCAGCTGCTTGATAATCGCCAGCTGGGCCGCAGGATTCATGCCTGCTCAGCTGCTTGATAATCGCCAGCTGGGCCGCAGGATTCATGTCTGCTGAGGCACATGATCCGTGCAGGAGAGCTACCTGATCAGCACATGAGCAGTCACATGATCAGCGCCTCTCAGTCACCTGATCACTGCATGACAGCCACGTGATCAGTGCCTGCTGAGGGACGGGATCAGCGCCTGCTCACCTGCTTGATAATCGCCCGCTGGGCCGCAGGATTCATGCCTGCTCAGCTGCCTGACAATCGCCAGCTGGGCCGCAGGATTCATGCCTGCTTTCCTGCCTGATAATCGCCAGCTGGGCCGCAGGAATCATGCCTGCTCAGCTGCCTGATAATCGCCAGCTCGGCCGCAGGATTCATGCCTGCTCAGCTGCCTGACAATCGCCAGCTGGGCCGCAGGATTCATGCCTGCCTTTCCTGCCTGATAATCGCCAGCTGGGCCGCAGGATTCATGCCTGCTCAGCTGCCTGACAATCGCCAGCTGGGCCGCAGGATTCATGCCTGCTTTCCTGCCTGATAATCGCCAGCTGGGCCGCAGGATTCATGCCTGCTCAGCTGCCTGACAATCGCCAGCTGGGCCGCAGGATTCATGCCTGCTCAGCTGCGTGATAATCGCCAGCTGGGCCGCAGGATTCATGCCTGCTTTCCTGCCTGATAATCGCCAGCTGGGCCGCAGGATTCATGCCTGCTTTCCTGCCTGACAATCGCCAGCTGGCCGCAGGATTCATGCCTGCCTCAGCTGCCTGATAATCGCCAGCTGGGCCGCAGGATTCATGCCTGCTCAGCTGCCTGACAATCGCCAGCTGGGCCGCAGGATTCATGCCTGCTTTCGTGCCTGATAATCGCCAGCTGGGCCGCAGGATTCATGCCTGCTTCCTGCGTGATAATCGCCAGCTGGGCCGCAGGATTCATGCCTGCTCAGCTGCTTGATAATCGCCAGCTGGGCCGCAGGATTCATGTCTGTGAGGCACATGATCCGTGCAGGAGAGCTACCTGATCAGCACATGAGCAGTCACATGATCAGCGCCTCTCAGTCACCTGATCACTGCATGACAGCCACGTGATCAGTGCCTGCTGAGGGACGGGATCAGCGCCTGCTCACCTGCTTGATAATCGCCCAGCTGGGCCGCAGGATTCATGCCTGCTCAGCTGCCTGACAATCGCCAGCTGGGCCGCAGGATTCATGCCTGCTCCTGCCTGATAATCGCCAGCTGGGCCGCAGGATTCATGCCTGCTCAGCTGCCTGATAATCGCCAGCTGGGCCGCAGGATTCATGCCTGCTCAGCTGCCTGACAATCGCCAGCTGGGCCGCAGGATTCATGCCTGCTTTCCTGCCTGATAATCGCCAGCTGGGCCGCAGGAATCATGCCTGCTCAGCTGCCTGATAATCGCCAGCTGGGCCGCAGGATTCATGCCTGCTCAGCTGCCTGACAATCGCCAGCTGGGCCGCAGGATTCATGCCTGCTTTCCTGCCTGATAATCGCCAGCTGGGCCGCAGGATTCATGCCTGCTCAGCTGCCTGACAATCGCCAGCTGGGCCGCAGGATTCATGCCTGCTCAGCTGCCTGATAATCGCCAGCTGGGCCGCAGGATTCATGCCTGCTTTCCTGCCTGATAATCGCCAGCTGGGCCGCAGGATTCATGCCTGCTTTCTGCCTGATAATCGCCAGCTGGGCCGCAGGATTCATGCCTGCTCAGCTGCCTGATAATCGCCAGCTGGGCCGCAGGATTCATGCCTGCTCAGCTGCTGACAATCGCCAGCTGGGCCGCAGGATTCATGCCTGCTCAGCTGCCTGATAATCGCCAGCTGGGCCGCAGGATTCATGCCTGCTCAGCTGCCTGACAATCGCCAGCTGGGCCGCAGGATTCATGCCTGCTTTCTGCTGATAATCGCCAGCTGGGCCGCAGGATTCATGCCTGCTCAGCTGCCTGATGATAATCGCCAGCTGGGCCGCAGGATTCATGCCTGCTCAGCTGCCTGACAATCGCCAGCTGGGCCGCAGGATTCATGCCTGCTTTCCTGCCTGATAATCGCCAGCTGGGCCGCAGGATCATGCCTGCTCAGCTGCCTGACAATCGCCAGCTGGGCCGCAGGATTCATGCCTGCTCAGCTGCCTGATAATCGCCAGCTGGGCCGCAGGATTCATGCCTGCTTTCTGCCTGATAATCGCCAGCTGGGCCGCAGGATCATGCCTGCTCAGCTGCCTGACAATCGCCAGCTGGGCCGCAGGATTCATGCCTGCTTTCTGCCTGATAATCGCCAGCTGGGCCGCAGGATTCATGCCTGCTCAGCTGCCTGACAATCGCCAGCTGGGCCGCAGGATTCATGCCTGCTCAGCTGCCTGATAATCGCCAGCTGGGCCGCAGGATTCATGCCTGCTTTCCTGCTGATAATCGCCAGCTGGGCCGCAGGATTCATGCCTGCTTTCCTGCCTGACAATCGCCAGCTGGGCCGCAGGATTCATGCCTGCTCAGCTGCCTGATAATCGCCAGCTGGGCCGCAGGATTCATGCCTGCTCAGCTGCCTGATAATCGCCAGCTGGGCCGCAGGATTCATGCCTGCTCAGCTGCCTGATAATCGCCAGCTGGGCCGCAGGATTCATGCCTGCTCAGCTGCCTGATAATCGCCAGCTGGGCCGCAGGATTCATGCCTGCTCAGCTGCTGATAATCGCCAGCTGGGCCGCAGGATTCATG
>NW_020867744.1:0-28536 GCF_003369695.1 Bos indicus x Bos taurus
GGGCTAACCCTTCTGTCTCAGCCAGTGCCGGCCTTCTGCCTCAGCCAGTGCTGACCCTTCTGCTTTGGCCAGTGCTGGCCCTTCTGCCTTGGCCAGACCTGGCACTTGTGTGGCAGCCAGGGGTTGGCGCACTTCGGCCTCGGCCAGTGCTGGCCCTTCTGCTTTGGGCCAGACCTGGCACTTCTGTTCCACCCAGGGCTGGCTACTTCGGCCTCGGCCAGGGCTGACATGTCTGCCAGGGCCAGTGATGGCCTTCTGTCTTGGCCAGTGCTGACCCTTCTGCCTTGGCCAGACCTGGCACTTCTGCTCAGCAGGGCTGACATGTCTGCCAGGGCCAGGCCTGGCCCTTCTGCCTGGGCCAGTGCTGGACCCTTCTGCCTTGGCCAGAACTGGCACTTCTGCTCCGACGCGTGCTGACATGTCTGCCTGGCCAGTTGCTGGCCCTTCTGCCTTGGCCAGACCTGGCACTTGTTTGCAGCCAGGGTTGGCACTTTAGCCTCAGCCAGTGCTGGCCCTTCTGCTTTGGCCAGACCTGGCCACTTCTGTTCCACCCAGGGGCTGGTACTTTCGGCCTCCGGCCATGGCTGACATGTCTGCCACGGCCAGGCCTGGCCCTTCTGCCTCAGCCAGTGGCTGGCCCTTTGCCTTTGGCCAGGACCTGGCAACTTCTGCTGCAGACAGGGCTGACCTTCTGTCTCAGCCAGTGCCGGCCCTTCCTGCCTCGGCCCGAACTGGCAACTTCTGCTGCTGACAGGGGCCTGACCCCTTCTGTCTCAGCCAGTGCCGGCCTTCTGCCTCGACCAGTGCTGACCTTTCTGCTTGGCATTCTGCCTTCTGCCTTGGCCAGAACTGACACTTCTGCTCCAGCCAGGGCTGACATGGTCTGCCAGGGCCAGGCCTGGCCCTTCTGCCTCAGGCAGTGCTGGCCCTTCTGCCTTCTTGGCCAAACCTGGCATTTCTGGTGGCAGCCGGGCTGGCACTTTGGCCGCATCCAGTGCTGGCCCTCCTGCCTTGGGCCAGACCTGGCATTTCTGCTGCAGCCAGGACTGGCACTTTGGTCTCATCCAGTGCTGGCCCTTCGGCCTTGGCCAGTCCTGGCACTTCTGCTAGCAGCCAGGCTGGCCTTTGGCCTTGTACAGTGCTGACATGTCTCACCAGGGCCAGGCCTGGCCCTTCTGCCTCCAGCCAGTGCGGGCCCTTCAGCCTTGGCCAGTCCTGGCACTTGTCATGCAGGCTAGGCTGACATGTCTGCCTGGGCCAGTGCTGACCTTCTGCCTGGCCAAGTGCTGACCCTTCTGCTTGCCAGACCTGGCACTTGTGTTGCAGCCAGGGTTGGCACTTCGGCCTTGGCCAGTGCTGGCCCTTCTGCTTTGGCCAGACGTGGCACTTCTGTTCCAACCCAGGGCTGGTACTTCGGCCTCGGCCAGGCTGCATGTCTGCCAGGGCCAGGCCTGGCCCTTCTGCCTCAGGCAGTGTGCTGGCCCTTTTGCCTTGTCCAGACCTGGCAACTTCTGCTGCACACAGGGCTGGCACCTTGGCCTTGTCCAGTACTGACATGTCTGCCAGGGCCAGACTGGCCCTTCTGCCTGGGCCCAGTGCTGACCCCTTCTGCCTTGGCCAGTGCTGACCATTCTGCCTTGGCCACAACTGGCTAATTCTGCCTCCGACGAGGGCTGACATGTCTGCCAGGGCCAGGGCCTGGCCCTTCTGCCTGGGCCAGTGCTGGCCCTTTCTGCCTTGGCCAGAACTGGCCACTTTCCTGCTCCGACGCATGCTGACATGTCTGCCTGGGCCAGTGCTGCCTTTTTCTGCCTTGGCCAGACCTGGCAATTGTGTTGCAGCCAGGGTTGGCACTTCGGCCTCGGCCAGTGCTGGCCCTTCAGGCTTGGCCAGTCCTGGCACTTCTCATGCAGGCCCGGGCTGACATGTCTGCCAGGGGCCAGGCTGGCCCTTCTGCCTGGGGCCAGTGCTGACCCTTCTGCCTTGGCCAGTGCTGACCCTTTCTGCCCTTGGCCGAACTGGCACTTCTCCTCCGACGAGCGCTGACATGTCTGCCAGGGCCAGGCTGGCCCTTCTATGCCTCAGCCAGTGTTGGCCCTTCTGCCTTGGCCAGACCTGGCCCTTGTGCTGCAGCCCAGGGCTAACCCTTCTGTCTCAGCCAGTGCCGGCCCTTCTGCCTCAAGCCAGTGCTGACCCTTCTGCTTTGGGCCAGTGCTGGCCCTTCTGCCTTGGCCAGACCTGGCACTTGTGTTGCAGCCAGGGTTGGCACTTCGGCCTCGGCCAGTGCTGGCCCTTCTGCTTTGGCCAGACCTGGCACTTCTGTTCCACCCAGGGCTGGTACTTCGGCCTCGGCCAGGGCTGACATGTCTGCCAGGGCCAGTGATGGCCCTTCTGTCTTGGCCAGTGCTTGACCCTTCTGCCTTGGCCAGACCTGGCACTTCTGCTTCAGCTAGGGCTGGAACATGTCCTGCCAGGGCCAGCCCTGGCCTTCTGCCTTGGCTAGTGCTGGCCCTTCTGCCTTGGCCACTCCTGGCTCTTCTGCTGCAGCCAGGGCTGGCACTTTGGCCTTGGCCAGTGCTGACATGTCTGCCAGGACCAGGCCTGGCCCTTCTGCCTCAGCCAGTGCTGGCCGTTCGGCCCTTGGCCAGTCCTGGCACTTCTGTTGCAGCCAGGGCTGGCACTTTGGCCTTGTCCAGTACTGACATGTCTGCCAGGGCCAGGCCTGGCCCTTCTGCCTCAGCCAGTGCTGGCCCTTCAGCTTTTGGCCAGTCTTGGCACTTCTCGGTGCAGCCATGGCTGACATGTCTGCCAGGGCCAGGCCTGGCCCTTCTGCCTGGCCAGAACTGGCACTTCTGTTGCAGCCAGGGTTGGCACTTTGGCCTCGGCCAGTGCTGGCCCTTCTGCTTTGGCCAGACCGGCACTTCTGTTCCACCCAGGGCTGGTACTTCGGCCTCAGCCAGGGCTGACATGTCTGCCAAGGCCAGTGATGGCCCTTCTGTCTTGGCCAGTGATGACCCTTCTGCCTTGGCCAGACCTGGTACTTCGTCCTCGGCCAGGGCTGACATGTGTGCCAGGGCCAGGCCTGGCCCTTCTGCCTCAGCCAGTGCTGGCCCTTCGGCCTTGGCCAGTCCTGGCACTTCTGCTGCAGCCAGGGGCTGGCACTTTGGCCTTATCCAGTGCTGACATATCTGCCAGGGCCAGGCCTGGCCCTTCTGCCTCAGCCAGTGCTGGCCCTTCAGCCTTGGCCAGTCCTGGCACTTCTCATGCAGCCAGGGCTGACATGTCTGCCAGGGCCAGGCCTGGCCCTTCTGCCTGGGCCAGTGCTGACCGTTCTGCCTTGGCCAGAACTGGCACTTCTGCTCCGACGAGCGCTGACATGTCTGCCAGGGCCAGGCCTGGCCCTTCTGCCTGGGCCAGTTCTGGCCCTTCTGCTTGGCCAGACCTGGCACGTCTGCTGCAGCCAGGGTTTGCCCTTTGGCCTCAGCCAGTGCTGACATGTCTGACAGGGCCAGGCCTGTCCCTACTGCCTTGGCCAGTGCTGGCCCTTCTGCTTTGGCCAGACCTGGCACTTCTGTTCCACCCAGGGCGTGGTACTTCGGCCTCGGCCAGGGCTGACATATCTGCCAGGGCCAGTGACGGCCCTTCTGTCTTGGCCAGTGCTGACCCTTTCTGCCTTGGCCAGACCTGGCACTTCTGCTTCTGCTAGGGCTGACATGTCTGCCAGGGCCAGGCCTGGCCCTTCTGCCTTGGCTAGTGCTGGCCCTTCTGCCTTGGCCACTCCTGGCTCTTCTGCTGCAGCCAGGGCTGGCACTTTGGCCTTGTCCAGTTCTGACATGTCTGCCAGGGCCAGGCCTGGCCCCTTCTGCCTGGGCCAGTGCTGACCCTTCTGCCTTGGCCAGAACTGGCACTTCTGCTCCGACGCGTGCTGACATGTCTGCCTGGGCCAGTGCTGGCCCTTCTGCCTTGGCCAGACCTGGCACTTGTGTTGCAGCCAGGGTTGGCACTTCAGCCTCAGCCCAGTGCTGGCCCTTCTGCTTTGGCCAGACCTGGCACTTCTGTTCCACCCAGGGCTGGTACTTCGGCCTCGGCCAGGGCTGACATGTCTGCCAGGGCCAGGCCTGGCCCTTCTGCCTCAGCCAGTGCTGGCCCTTTGCCTTGGCCAGACCTGGCACTTCTGCTGCAGACAGGGCTGACCCTTCTGTCTCAGCCAGTGCCGGCCCTTCTGCCCTCGGCCCGACCTGGCACTTCTGCTGCAGACAGGGCTGACCCTTCTGTCTCAGCCAGTGCCGGCCCTTCTGCCTCGACCAGTGCTGACCTTTCTGCTTTGGCCATTGCTGACCCTTCTGCCTTGGCCAGAACTGACACTTCTGCTCCAGCCAGGGCTGACATGTCTGCCAGGGCCAGGCCTGGCCCTTCTGCTTCAGGCAGTGCTGGCCCTTCTGCCTTGGCCAGACCTGGAATTTCTGGTGCAGCCAGGTCTGGCACTTTGGCCTCATCCAGTGCTGGCCCTTCGGCCTTGGCCAGTCCTGGCACTTCTGCTGCAGCCAGGGCTGGCACTTTGGCCTTGTACAGTGCTGATATGTCTGCCAGGGCCAGGCCTGGCCCTTCTGCCTCAGCCAGTGCTGGCCCTTCAGCCTTGGCCAGTCATGGCACTTCTCATGCAGCTAGGGCTGACATATCTGCCTGGGCCAGTGCTGACCCTTCTGCCTTGGCCAGTGCTGACCCTTCTGCCTTGGCCAGACCTGGCACGTCTGCTGCAGCCAGGGCTTGCACTTTGGCCTCAGCCAGTGCTGACATGTCTGACAGGGCCAGGCCTGGCCCTACTGCCTTGGCCAGTGCTGGCCCTTCTGCTTTGGCCAGACCTGGCACGTCTGTTCCACCCAGGGCTGGTACTTCGGCCATGGCCAGGGCTGACATGTCTTCCAGGGCCAGTGATGGCCCTTCTGTCTTGGCCAGTGCTGACCCTTCTGCCTTGGCCAGACCTGGCACTTCTGCTTCAGCTAGGGCTGACATGTGTGCCAGGGCCAGGACTGGCCCTTCTGCCTCAGCCAGTGCTGGCCGTTCGGCCTTGGCCAGTCCTGGCACTTCTGTTGCAGCCAGGGCTGGCACTTTGGCCTTGGCCAGTGCTGACATGTCTGCCAGGACCAGGCCTGGCCCTTCTGCCTTGGCTAGTGCTGGCCCTTCTGCCTTGGCCACTCCTGGCTCTTCTGCTGCAGCCAGGGCTGGCACTTTGGCCTTGGCCAGTGCTGACATGTCTGCCAGGACCAGGCCTGGCCCTTCTGCCTTGGCTAGTGCTGGCCCTTCTGCCTTGGCCACTCCTGGCTCTTCTGCTGCAGCCAGGGCTGGCACTTTGGCCTTGTCCAGTACTGACATGTCTGCCAGGGCCAGGCCTGGCCCTTCTGCCTCAGCCAGTGCTGGCCCTTCAGCTTTGGCCAGTCTTGGCACTTCTGCTTCAGCCAGGGCTGACATGTCTGCCAGGGCCAGGCCTGGCCCTTCTGCCTCAGGCAGTGCTGGCCCCTCTATCTTGGCCAGACCTGGCAATTCTCCAGCAGCCAGGGCTGGCCCTTGTGCCTCTGCCAGTGCTGACCCTTCTGCCTTGGCCAGACCTGGCACTTCTGCTCCAGCCAGGGCTAACATGTCTGCCAGGGCCAGGCCTGGCCCTTCTGCCTCAGCCAGTACTGGCACTTCTCCTGCAGCCAGGGCTGGCACTTCGGCCTTGCCCACGACTGACATGTCTACCAGGGCCAGGCCTGGCCCTTCTGCCTCAGCCAGTGTTGGCCCTTCTGCCTTGGCCAGACCTGGCCCTTGTGCTGCAGCCAGGGCTAACCCTTCTGTCTCAGCCAGTGCCGGCCCTTCTGCCTCAGCCAGTGCTGACCCTTCTGCTTTGGCCAGTGCTGGCCCTTCTGCCTTGGCCAGACCTGGCACTTGTGTTGCAGCCAGGGTTGGCACTTCGGCCTCGGCCAGTGCTGGCCCTTCTGCTTTGGCCAGACCTGGCACTTCTGTTCCACCCAGGGCTGGTACTTCGGCCTCGGCCAGGGCTGACATGTCTGCCAGGGCCAGTGATGGCCCTTCTGTCTTGGCCAGTGCTGACCCTTCTGCCTTGGCCAGACCTGGCACTTCTGCTTCAGCTAGGGCCGACATGTCTGCCAGGACCAGGCCTGGCCCTTCTGCCTCAGCCAGTGCTGGCCGTTCGGCCTTGGCCAGTCCTGGCACTTCTGTTGCAGCCAGGGCTGGCACTTTGGCCTTGTCCAGTACTGACATGTCTGCCAGGGCCAGGCCTGGCCCTTCTGCCTCAGCCAGTGCTGGCCCTTCAGCTTTGGCCAGTCTTGGCACTTCTCGTGCAGCCAGGGCTGACATGTCTGCCAGGGCCAGGCCTGGCCCTTCTGCCTGGGCCAGTGCTGGCCCTTCTGCCTTGGCCAGAACTGGCACTTCTGCTCCGACGCGTGCTGACATGTCTGCCTCAGCCAGTGTTGGCCCTTCTGCTTTGGCCAGACCTGGCCCTTGTGCTGCAGCCAGGGCTAACCCTTCTGTCTCAGCCAGTGCTGGCCCTTCTGCCTCAGCCAGTGCTGACCCTTCTGCTTTGGCCAGTGCTAGCCCTTCTGCCTTTGCCAGACCTGGCATTTGTGTTGCAGCCAGGGTTGGCACTTCGGCCTCGGCCAGTGCTGGCCCTTCTGCTTTGGCCAGACCTGGCACTTCTGTTCCACCCAGGGCTGGTACTTCGGCCTCAGCCAGGGCTGACATGTCTGCCAGGGCCAGTGATGGCCCTTCTGTCTTGGCCAGTGCTGACCCTTCTGCCTTGGCCAGACCTGGCACTTCTGCTTCAGCTAGGGCTGACATGTCTGCCAGGGCCAAGCCTGGCCCTTCTGCCTTGGCTAGTGCTGGCCCTTCTGCCTTGGCCACTCCTGGCTCTTCTGCTGCAGCCAGGGCTGGCACTTTGGCCTTTGCCAGTGCTGGCCCTTCTGCCTTGGCCAGACCTGGCACTTGTGTTGCAGCCAGGGTTGGCACTTCGGCCTCGGCCAGTGCTGGCCCTTCTGCCTTGGCCAGACCTGGCACTTCTGTTGCAGCCAGGGTTGGCACTTCGGCCTCGGCCAGTGCTGGCCCTTCTGCTTTGGCCAGACCGGGCATTTCTGTTCCACCCAGGGCGGGTACTTCGGCCTCGGCCAGGGCTGACATGTCTGCCAGGGCCAGGCCTGGCCCTTCTGCCTCAGCCAGTGCTGGCCCTTCAGCTTTGGCCAGTCTTGGCACTTCTGCTTCAGCCAGGGCTGACATGTCTGCCAGGGCCAGGCCTGGCCCTTCTGCCTCAGGCAGTGCTGGCCCCTCTATCTTGGCCAGACCTGGCAATTCTCCAGCAGCCAGTGCTGGCCCTTGTGCCTCTGCCAGTGCTGACCCTTCTGCCTTGGCCAGACCTGGCACTTCTGCTCCAGCCAGGGCTAACATATCTGCCAGGGCCAGGCCTGGCCCTTCTGCCTCAGCCAGTACTGGCACTTCTCCTGCAGCCAGGGCTGGCACTTCGGCCTTGCCCACGACTGACATGTCTACCAGGGCCAGGCCTGGCCCTTCTGCCTCAGCCAGTGTTGGCCCTTCTGCCTTGGCCAGACCTGGCCCTTGTGCTGCAGCCAGGGCTAACCCTTCTGTCTCAGCCAGTGCCGGCCCTTCTGCCTCAGCCAGTGCTGACCCTTCTGCTTTGGCCAGTGCTGGCCCTTCTGCCTTGGCCAGACCTGGCACTTGTGTTGCAGCCAGGGTTGGCACTTCGGCCTCGGCCAGTGCTGGCCCTTCTGCTTTGGCCAGACCTGGCACTTCTGTTCCACCCAGGGCTGGTACTTCGGCCTCGGCCAGGGCTGACATGTCTGCCAGGGCCAGTGATGGCCCTTCTGTCTTGGCCAGTGCTGACCCTTCTGCCTTGGCCAGACCTGGCACTTCTGCTTCAGCTAGGGCTGACATGTCTGCCAGGGCCAGGCCTGGCCCTTCTGCCTTGGCTAGTGCTGGCCCTTCTGCCTTGGCCACTCCTGGGTATTCTGCTGCAGCCAGGGCTGGCACTTTGGCCTTGGCCAGTGCTGACATGTCTGCCAGGACCAGGCCTGGCCCTTCTGCCTCAGCCAGTGCTGGCCGTTCGGCCTTGGCCAGTCCTGGCACTTCTGTTGCAGCCAGGGCTGGCACTTTGGCCTTGTCCAGTACTGACATGTCTGCCAGGGCCAGGCCTGGCCCTTCTGCCTCAGCCAGTGCTGGCCCTTCAGCTTTGGCCAGTCTTGGCACTTCTGCTTCAGCCAGGGCTGACATGTCTGCCAGGGCCAGGCCTGGCCCTTCTGCCTCAGGCAGTGCTGGCCCCTCTATCTTGGCCAGACCTGGCAATTCTCCAGCAGCCAGGGCTGGCCCTTGTGCCTCTGCCAGTGCTGACCCTTCTGCCTTGGCCAGACCTGGCACTTCTGCTCCAGCCAGGGCTAACATGTCTGCCAGGGCCAGGCCTGGCCCTTCTGCCTCAGCCAGTACTGGCACTTCTCCTGCAGCCAGGGCTGGCTCTTCGGCCTTGCCCACGACTGACATGTCTACCAGGGCCAGGCCTGGCCCTTCTGCCTCAGCCAGTGTTGGCCCTTCTGCCTTGGCCAGACCTGGCCCTTGTGCTGCAGCCAGGGCTAACCCTTCTGTCTCAGCCAGTGCCGGCCCTTCTGCCTCAGCCAGTGCTGACCCTTCTGCTTTGGCCAGTGCTGGCCCTTCTGCCTTGGCCAGACCTGGCACTTGTGTTGCAGCCAGGGTTGGCACTTCGGCCTTGGCCAGTGCTGGCCCTTCTGCTTTGGCCAGACCTGGCACTTCTGTTCCACCCAGGGCTGGTACTTCGGCCTCGGCCAGGGCTGACATGTCTGCCAGGGCCAGTGATGGCCCTTCTGTCTTGGCCAGTGCTGACCCTTCCGCCTTGGCCAGACCTGGTACTTCGTCCTCGGCCAGGGCTGACATGTCTGCCAGCGCCAGGCCTGGCCCTTCTGCCTCAGCCAGTGCTGGCCCTTCGGTCTTGGCCAGTCCTGGCACTTCTGCTGCAGCCAGGGCTGGCACTTTGGCCTTATCCAGTGCTGACATGTCTGCCAGGGCCAGGCCTGGCCCTTCTGCCTCAGCCAGTGCTGGCCCTTCAGCCTTGGCCAGTCCTGGCACTTCTCAAGCAGCCAGGGCTGACATGTCTGCCAGGGCCAGGCCTGGCCCTTCTGCCTGGGCCAGTGCTGACCGTTTTGCCTTGGCCAGTGCTGACCCTTCTGCCTTGGCCAGAACTGGCACTTCTGCTCCGACGAGCGCTGACATGTCTGCCAGGGCCAGGCCTGGCCCTTCTGCCTGGGCCAGTGCTGACCGTTCTGCCTGGGCCAGTGCTGGGCCTTCTGCCTTGGCCAGACCTGGCACTTCTGTTGCAGCCAGGGTTGGCACTTCGGCCTCGGCCAGTGCTGGCCCCTCTGCCTTGGCCAGACCTGGCACGTCTTCTGCAGCCAGGGCTTGCACTTTGGCCTCAGCCAGTGCTGACATGTCTGACAGGGCCAGGCCTGGCCCTACTGCCTTGGCCAGTGCTGGCCCTTCTGCCTTGGCCCGACCTGGCACTTCTGTTCCACCCAGGGCTGGTACTTCGGCCTCGGCCAGGGCTGACATATCTGCCAGGGCCAGTGATGGCCCTTCTGTCTTGGCCAGTGCTGACCCTTCTGCCTTGGCCAGACCTGGCACTTCTGCTTCAGCTAGGGCTGACATGTGTGCCAGGGCCAGGCCTGGCCCTTCTGCCTTGTCTAGTGCTGGCCCTTCTGCCTTGGCCACTCCTGGCTCTTCTGCTGCAGCCAGGGCTGGCACTTTGGCCTTGGCCAGTGCTGACATGTCTGCCAGGGCCAGGCCTGGCCCTTCTGCCTCAGCCAGTGCTGGCCCTTCAGCTTTGGCCAGTCTTGGCACTTCTCATGCAGCCAGGGCTGACATGTCTGCCAGGTCCAGGCCTGGCCCTTCTGCCTGGGCCAGTGCTGGCCCTTCTGCCTTTGCCAGAACTGGCACTTCTGCTCCGACGCGTGCTGACATGTCTGCCTGGGCCAGTGCTGGCCCTTCTGCCTTGGCCACACCTGGCACTTGTGTTGCAGCCAGGGTTGGCACTTTGGCCTCGGCCAGTGCTGGCCCTTCTGCCTTGGCCAGACCTGGCATTTCTGTTGCAGCCAGGGTTGGCACTTCGGCCTCGGCCAGTGCTGGCCCTTCTGCTTTGGCCAGACCGGGCACTTCTGTTCCACACAGGGCTGGTACTTCGGCCTCGGCCAGGGCTGACGTGTCTGACAGGGCCAGTGATTGCCCTTCTGTCTTGGCCAGTGCTGACCCTTCTGCCTTGGCCAGACCTGGCACTTCTGCTTCAGTCAGGGCTGACATGTCTGCCAGGGCCAGGCCTGGCCCTTCTGCCTCAGGCAGTGCTGGCCCCTCTATCTTGGCCAGACCTGGCAATTCTGCACCAGCCAGGGCTGGCCCTTGTGCCTCTGCCAGTGCTGACCCTTCTGCCTTGGCCAGACCTGGCACTTCTGCTCCAGCCAGGGCTCACATGTCTGACAGGGCCAGGCCTGGCCCTCCTGCCTTAGCCAGACCTGGCCCTTCTGCCTTGGCCAGACCTGGTACTTCTGCTCCTGCCAGGCCCGGCTGCTCTGCCTTGGCCAGACCTGGCACTTCTGTTGCAGTCAGGGAGGGCCCTTCTGCCTGGGCCAGTGCTGGCCCTTCTCCCTTGGCCAGACCTGGCACTTCTGCTGTAGCCAGGGTTGGCACTTTGGCCTCGGCCAGTGCTGGCCCTTCTTCCTTGGCCAGACCTGGCACTTCTGCTGCAGCCAGGGCTTGCACTCTGGCCTCAGCCAGTGCTGACATGTCTGACAGGGCCAGGCCTGGCCCTACTGCCTTGGCCAGTGCTGGCCCTTCTGCCTTGGCCAGACCTGGCACTTCTGCTCCAGCCAGGGCTGACATGTGTGCCAGGGCCAGGCCTGGCTGTTCTGCCTTGGCCAGACCTGGCACTTCTGCTGCAGCCAGGGATGGCCCTTCTGCCTCGGCCAGAGCTGGCCCCTCTGCCTTGGCCAGACTTGGCACTTCTGCTGCTGCCAGGCCTGGCAGTTTGTCGTTAGCCAGGGCTGACATGTCTACCATGGCCAGGTGTGGCATTTCTGCCTCGGCCTAGCCTGGTCCTACTGCCTCGCCCAGTGCTAGCGCTTCTGCCTCGGCCAGTGCCCACTCCAGGGCCACATCGAGCCGCTCTTCTCGCCCCTGGTGTTGTCTGAAGCCCGTTCTTCCCTTCGTGGTTGGAAAAGCCTTTCAACCTGTGTTCCTAATATGCATCTATAACATGTTGACTTCCCCCCAAATTTTCAGTATTACTTTTCTCAACAGAAACTTTATTTAGTTTAATGATAGAAGTATATTATTTACATGGGTACACATTGTTTGCTGTTTGTTAGATTTAGGGGTAAGAGTTTTGTTTTTTGAAATACATATTGGAAATCCTTAAATCACCTGTGATCCAGGATGAGAATAACATCACTTTAGGATAAGAATATGCTTAGAAATGTGAAAGACACCACACTAAAGAGGCTCAGAACATTGATACATAAATAGAGATATAGCTGAAAGCTAGTCAGTTTTTGGTTTACTTTCCTCTCTGTTTAGTCTCCCTTTTTGTAAAGGTAAAAGTTATATATCTGAATCTGCTTATGTTTTTCAAGAATGTTTGAGAATATAAATTATCACAAATGATTTATTCGTGGTTCTTCTTTTACACAAACATTAATTGAGCATCTGCTCTTAAGAAGTCTTCATGCTTATACTGGTGATATTTAGTCAAAAATGTCCCAGCCTCTTCCCATTCAATTATAGTCTCTCAGAGAAGCTGTCATCCTATGGAAGAGGCTGAGATGCTCTCTACCTCAAGAAGAAAAAGAAAAAAGGGTAAAGTGGGGTTGGAAACAGCATATTACTTTGTTTTCATTGCTAGGCAGAATTTCTGCTAGATTCAGGAGGTTGGGTATTTTTTTTTCCCCTTCAGTTAGAATGCTGCATAGTACCTGATATCTCTTAGATGCAATAAAAAAACAAAAACAAAAAACCAGCTGATGTAATCCCATCTGATTATCTGAGGTCAAGATAATCATAGTAATAACCGCCATTGCCCCTAATGTCTCAGTAGAGTCAAGCACCATGACAGATGCTTTCTGTAAATACATGTATTCCACCAGTCCAATAGGACAGGGCCTATCAAACACAGTTCATGATGGAGAGCCCGAGGCGCATAGAGACAGTGTTTGATTTTTGCTGAAATACTTCTGGGTGGTAAATGTCAGAGCTGGGGCTAGACTCCTGCTCTATAAACTACTGTAGCACTCATACTATTTTCACCCCCACCCCAAGACATACCCTTGTCTTTTTAAAAAAATACTTTTAATATTTGATATTTCATTTCCTTTTTCTTATTGATTTGGCTGTACTGGCTCTTAGTTGTGGCACGGCACGTGGGGTCCACTTCCCTGACCAGGGATCGAACCTGGGCCCCCTGCATTGGGAGCTTGGAGTCCTAGCCCCTGGACCACCAGGAAAGTCCCCACCCTGTATCTTTTATTTCAGGGTTTTTCTCAGCACTTCAAAATGTGTTCTAGGTGATAAAAAGGAATGCCCTTGTGCTCAAGCTGCTGGATCAGAATGTGTAGCCAGAGCAGTAAGAATACCAAATACATTTAACAAAAAATACATACCCCTTATTCATTATTCACAGATTAATGACACAGTATTTGGTGCCAGCATAAGCATGTATGTTGGCCATATTAGATAACCTCTGAAGACCAAGGGCTCTCCATATCATGCTTACAGTCTCTTGCCTGTAGAAAGTATACTGCTGTTACTGCTAAGTCACTTCAGTCGTGTCTGACTCTGTGTGACCCCGTAGACGGCAGCCCACCAGGCTCCCCCGTCCCTGGGATTCTCCAGGCAAGAACACTGGAGTGGGTTGCCATTTCCCTCTCCAATGCATGAAAGTGAAAAGTGAAAGTGAAGTCCCTCAGTCGTGTCCGACCCTCAGCAACCCCATGGACTGCAGCCCACCAGGCTCCTCCGTCCATGTGATTTTCCAGGCAGGAGTACTGGAGTGGGGTGCCATTGCCTTCTCCGGGTAGAAAGTATATCTATCAGAAATAACATGAGAATCTTCACCTGTCTGATGAGGAGATAGGTTAATTTACTTTTTTCCCTGATGGGTGACCACCTGTCCTGGGACTCCTGCCTTGGGCTATAGCTTCTCCATCTCCCATCACTCCTAGGACAGGGACCCATTCTCTGTAGCACTGCAGAGCAAACATGGCTCAAGAGTTTGCAGAAATGTATAATTTCCCCAGAAGCCTTTAATCCAAGACACAGCAAGCAAGATGGGGAGGACCCCATGTAGGAGGATTAAGGAGAGCAGCACCCCAGAAAAGGAGGGAGTGGTCACTGGAACAGCAGTCCTGACTGCTCTCAGACACAGAAGATCTCAGAACTGTTAGGCAAAGCATAGCCTCGCTTATTCTTCAGGGTTCTCATAGACCTAAGAAACTTGGAGTTGGGGCTGAGTTCTGAGGTTGGATAGGAGTGAGGATCAGTCTCTCAGAATTGATGGTGATTAACGTGAATGGGGGTGATAGAAAGACCCAGCCACAATGGTAGCAGCCTGTAAAGACCTGTCCTCATTGGCAAGCCCAGAAAAAATCCAGAAAAATCCAGGCTGCTGTGGTTAATGGCTTCAGTGCAGGTCCCGGGAAGGTGGGGACATTGGGAATCAGCAGAGTCCTCAGCCTCAGTTCAGCAGACAATAGAACCCCACTGCTGCTGCTAAGTCACTTCAGTCGTGTCCAACTCTGTGCGACCCCATAGATGGCAGCCCACCAGGCCCGGCCGTCCCTGGGATTCTCCAGGCAAAAACACTGGAGTGGGTTGCCATTTCCTCCTGCAATGCATGAAAGTGAAAAGTGAAAGTAAAGTCGCTCAGTCGTGTCCGACTCTTAGCAACCCCATGGACTGCAGCCTACCAGGCTCCTCCGTCCATGGGATTTTCCAGGCAAGAGTACTGGAGTGGGATGCCATAGAACCCCAGGAAGGGTGCAAATTGAAGACCCAGGGTGTGGATATGGAAGCCCCTCAGCCCCAGCCGACAGGGCTACACTTAGTCCCTCCTGTCCAGTTAGCCCTGGGAGGCATAAGTGCTGGCCAGCTCAAGGGGCCCCTGACTTCTGCCTGGAGGGTGTCAAGGAGATGTGGACGTTGATTTATAGGCTGGCTCTTCATCAGAGAGTGGAAATCCCAGGCATGACATTTGCACAGTCCTGTATGAGGAGTGTGTCAGCCAACTACGCCATTACAGATAAATTCTTAGAAAGTCCTACAAATGTAATGGGCCCTGGGAGGGAACAGGCAGGGCTTTCAGACTAGGTTTATTCCTTATTTTCTGAAGGTGAATGGCTTCAGTGCCTTAAAGTCCTTGGGCTAATGGAGGGAGCCTCTATCAGCTGAGGAAGTGTACCTCGTTCCTAACAGGAGTCAACTGATGATACTGACTGACAGCGAAGGATCCCTCCCAGAAAGAAGGGGGCTACAGAGGGCACTGTCCCTGTTGTCAGGCCTGAGACTGTGCCACTTAGGCCTGGTGACATGGTGAGTCCTACTCACTTCCTCCCAGAGGATCACATGGAGGTAAGGAACCTCATCCTGATCAAAGGGAGCAGCTGAAGCTCAGTAGAAGGATGATTTCCAGGTTGTGCCAGAAGTCAAGGTAAGGACACTGAAGACTGAAAAGAATACCTGCCTCAAAACAGTGGGGGCAGAACATATTCCTTCCACTCCTGTTAGCCTTGGAAGACCATGTGCTGAGTGGCCCATGAGGCAAATTGCACTTCTACCTTGAGAGTCTCAGGGAATTGTGGGCCTGATTGGAGAAGCGTTAAGGCAATTCAGGGAATATTTCCAGGTTATTTCCAAGTCAAATTGAGGATGATAAAGAATGTGGGAACCCACATACCAGGATGACCACATAGAATCCTCCCTAGTATCAGGCTAGAAGTCCCGAGGCAGAGTTGTCAGCCCAAGGGACCCTTCAGTTCTGACCGAGGAGTAGCAGGAAAGTTAGGGTTTTGATCTGATGGTGGTGGTCCCATGTTAACAAGAGGGAATATTGGGCTTGGCTGAGAGTCAAATTTGGGACCCTGAGGGGAACCATCTGTCATCCTCAAGCAGCTTCCAGAGCTTTCATCGTTGTGAGACTATTGGCAGGCATGGCTATTTAAGGCCACCCTTATTTCTTTCAGGCTCTCAGGGACGTATTGGTCTTACTATGAGGAGTTCAAGAAGGAGGGGATTCCCCAGGCCCTACCAGAATTCAAATTGTGGAGCCCGAGTGGAGACTACCCATCCTTGAATAGAGGGGACAAAAGAGAGTCATGCCCTACCCTGTGAAGTCAGTTCTAGTAGATTAGGGCATGGCTGTCAGCACTCTCCCTAACTTCTTTATATCATGCCTTTTTGTTATTATTGAATTGCTAAGTCATGTCTGACACTTTTGTGACACCATGGACTGTAGCCCACGAGGCCCCTCTGTCCATGAGATTTTCCAGGGAAGAATTCTGAAGTGGGTTGCCATTTCCTCCCCCAGGGGACCTTCCCGACCCAGGAATCAAATCTATGTCTCCTGCAGTTCCTGTACCACAGGCAGATACTCTACCATTGAGCCACCAGGGCAGCCCTGTATCAGGCATAAGGAAGGTCAAATCTTTGTTGGAAAGTGCAGCCACCAGTCATGAAAAGGGAGGGATACGGTGCCTGCTAGGCACTGTGGCAGATACTTTATTTACAGTTAGCACCAAGGCCACCAGTCCTTCCAGACCGGGCTTAGCACACTCAATTCACAGTTAAAAAGCTGAGGCACTCTCAGTTTAATAACGTGACAAACTCCCCATGGCTGGTAAGTGACAGTGATGGTCATAGGCCCTTGATTTGAGTTAGTCTAAAGCTCACCCTCTCCCTCCTGCAAGCCTGAGCTGACCTTATGCTCCTAATTCCCTTTTTATTCGCATTACTGTGAAATGTATCTGAAGCAATAAGAAGAGGGACTGTCATGTCCAACTCTTATATTGTAATACATAGCCAGAGCAATAAAAAAGCAATATATACGTGACATATGAAGAGAGGAAAAAAAGAGATATTATTCGCTGATCATCTATCCATACATATTAGGTCTCAGATAAGCTTAAAAGATCTGAAAGCTTTAAAGATTCAGATAAGCTCACAAGATCAGGATTCAAAAAAAATCATCTCACAGCCATTTCTTTGTATAAAGACATATCTATTAGATCTAAAATATAAAGTTTATTAGAATAGAGGTTCCCTGAGAAGTCTGGCTGAAAGAGAGAAGGGACAGGTTACCACGTTTTGTTTCCCTCACAGGTGCCTATAGGAGGACACCGTGCACCTGGACCGAGGAATGCAATGCCCCAGAATATTAGGTGTAAGAGGCTTCAGGCAGAGCTCTCAAGCTGAACATCTCTTGCTCTGTTGTCACAGTATAGTTGTCAGGGTTTGAGACCTTAGATCTAAGGAGGGCAATCTCAGGTCACAGAAGGAATTGTCAGATGTATATGTGAAGCCCCTTGAAAGGAAGTGAAAGAAATAGCCACCCAGAACCACTGGGGTTCTGTAGCATCCAGTTGCTGATATCAGCCCTTGGAGGTCCTGAATTCCATCATAGGATGAGGAAGATAGAGGCCTTGAGAGCTGAGAAAGACAGAGTGCTACTGCCATGGGTAGGACACATTCCAGAACCAAGTCCTCCAGCTCCTCCCACATAGTGACATCCAGGGCAGATCCTTCATTTTGTGATTGAAAAGAGAACTAAGTATTCCAAGTAGCTGAGTGCCAAGGTGGAGCTGAAGGGAACACATTCTATGTCTTTTTTTTGTTCTTGCTTGACCTCAGTAACTGGGAGATGTATCTTTTTCTGTTTAGGGCTTTCTTTCTGATACTCTTAAAATACTATTCCTTATAATTGAAGGTTTATTTGACATCCATATCTGTGGTTATGAACAAAGTATATCCCATTTATTGCTGTATTTCAGTATAGGTATAAAAGTTTTGGTATTTTGTATAATGAATCAGAAATCCTTGGATCTCCTTTTGTGGTTAGAAGAAGACATGTCAAGAGAGTTGGGATTTTCTTGCCAATGTGAAAGAACACTGAGTAAAATAGTTGGTATCAGAAAATAAAAGGATCTTGACTGAGTGGCATCTGCAATACAGTGGAACAGGAATTCCCAGCCCCTTTACCTACAGCAACCCAGATTTTAAAATTGTACAAGTAACCAAATACCTTTATAGAAGGTCCAGAATGCAATTAAGAAAGTGCAGTACCACACATAAGCATATAACTTGGATCAGCTGTACTTGAAATGGGTAAGAACAGCAATTTGACTTTATTGGCATCAGGCCCTGTCTCAGGATGGCAGAGCTTAGAGATTGTGACCTTTCTTGGTGGGGGAAAGTGAGAGTGGGGTGAATGTTTTGAGTGTCCAGGAAAATGTTAGAACTAAGAAATAAATTCAAGAAAGCTGCAGGACACAAAATAACACTCAAAAATAGTTGTGTTTGTAAACACTAACAACAAACTATCTGAAAAAGAAATTAAGAAAACAGTTCTATTTCAAAAACGTCAAAAAGAGTAAAATACTTAGGAATAAACGTAACAAAGAAAGTGAAAGATCTATACACTACAAGCAACAAGACATTGATGGAAGAAAGTGGAAAAGACACAAATAAAAAGATGTCCCAAGTATATGGACTAGAATTCACACTGTTAAAATATTCATACTACCCAAAGTGATCTGCAGATTTAATGTAATGTGTGTCTTAATTCCAGTGGAATTTTCCAGAGAAATAGAAATCCTAAAATTCATATGGAACCACAGAAGACCTTGAATAGACCAAGTAATCTTGACAAAGAGGAGCAAATGTGGAAGCATGGTACTTCTTGACTTGAACTATAGTACAAGACAGTATGATACCAACATAAACATAGACACACAGACCAACGGAACAGAAGAGAGCCTAGAAATAAACATATGCATATATAGGCATGTAAACCTTGACAAAGGCACTAAGAATACACAACGGAAAAAACCTACATCCTCAACCAAGAGTGTGGAGAAATGTGGATATCTGCATGAAAAGAGTAAAACTGGAGTCTTATCTTACATCATATTTTTTTAAAAATGCAAAATGGATTCAAGACTTAAAAATGAGACCAGAATCCATAAAATTCTTAGAAGAAAACATGGGGGAAAGCTCCTTGTCATTGGTCTTGGCAAAGTTCTGGGTGGTTTTTTGTTGTTGTACATTTGTTTTTAATTTGACAGCATAAACCCAAGGAAGAAAAACAAAAATAAGTTGGACTACATCAAATTAAAAGATTCTGTATAGCAATGGATACGATCAACAAAATGAAAAGGTGAAATAGGAGAAAATATTTTCAAGCCATATATCTGATAAATTAATATCTAAATCATAAAAGGAAGTCATACAACTCAATAACAGAATAATTAATTAAAAATAACTTTAAAAATGAGCAAAGAACCTAAATATTTTCCAAAAAAGACATACAAATGGCCAACAGCTATGTGAAAAAGGGCTCAGCAACACTATTCATCAGGGAGATTATAATCCAGACCACCATAACAGATCACCTCATACCTGTTGGGAGAGCTATTATCAAAAAGCCAAGTGATAAGAAGCGTTGGCAAGGGTGTTGAGAAAAGGGAACCTTTGCACACAGTTGCTGGGAATATAAATTGGCACAGCCACTATGGAAAACAGTGTGGAGGTTCCTCAGAATATCACAACTGTAACTATCGTATGACTCAGCATTTCCACGTCTGAGTATGCAGTTGACCCTTGAACAACACAAGATTGAACTGTGCAGGTCCACTTATAGATGAATTTTTTTCAATAAATACATGGGAAAACTATTCCGAGATTCGAGATGACTTGAAGAAAACTCACAGGGGACTCGCATAGCCTAGAAATATAAAAAATTGAGAAAAAAGTGTCATGAATGCATAAAATTTATATAGATACTAGTCTATTTTATCACTTACTACCATAAAATATACACAAATATAAAGGATTAAATTTATCAAAAGTTATGCACACATACACTTATGGAACATGAATAGCACTGTTCATCCCTGATGAGCAATTTCTATAGTAAGCTGTGATCTCAAAGTGATCACTGATGGTCCATGGGTATTTCTCATTGTGTTTAGTACAATACCATAACCTTGAATAACACCATAGGACTCAAATGAAGTGCCCCTAGTGGTGCTGGAAGTGCTCACAAGAAACAGAGAGAAGTCATGACTTTATACAAAAAGTTGAATTGCTTGTTATGTACCACAGTTTGGGTCTGCAGTCGTGGTTGCCACCATTTCAAGATGAATGAATCCAGCATAAGGACCACTGTAAGAAAAGAAAAGGAAATTTATGAAGCCATCACTGCAGCTACACCAGCAGGTGTGAAAACCGTGTGCTTTTTGTGACATACCTTTTTATCTTGTATTGAAAATATAGCTTGTATGTGGGTGCAGGATTGCTACAAGCAAGGCATATCTATAGACTCTAATATGATTGAAGAAAAATCAAAGTCATTATGACAACCTAAAGCAAAAGGGTGGTAAAGGATCTAAAGCTAGAGAATTTTATCCCAGTAAAGGATGGTCTGATAATTTTAGAAAGAGGTTTGACTTAAAATATCAAAATAATAGTAGAAGCAACTTTTGAGAAATCAAGAGGCAACAGATGCATTCCCAGATGCCATTAAGAAAATCACTGGGTATTAATCTTGTATCCTGCAAATTTACCAATTTATTGATGAGCTCTAGTAGTTTTCTGGTAGCATCTTTAGGCTTTTCTATGTCTAGTATCATGCCATCTGCAAAGAGTGCCAGTTTCACTTCTTTTCCAACTTGGATCCTTTCATTTTTTATCGTCTCTGCTTGCTACAGCTAGTACTTCTGAAATCATGTTGAGTAAAAGTGGGGACCGTGGACATCCTTGAGATTTTCATATTAAGTGAAGTCAGAAAAAGAGAGAGATCACATCACTCATGTGGAAATATAATTTTTTTAATTGAAGGATAATTTCTTTACAGAAATTTGTTGTTTTCTGTCAAAGCTCAACATGAATCAGCCGTGCTGCTGCTGCTGCTAAGTCACTTCAGTCGTGTCCGACTCTGTGCGACCCCATAGACGGCAGCCCACCAGGCTCCCCCGTCCCTGGGATTCTCCAGGCAAGAACACTGGAGTGGGTTGCCATTTCCTTCTCCAATGCATGAAAGTGAAAAGTGAAAGTGAAGTCACTCAGTCGTGTTCAACTCTTAGCGACCCCATGGACTGCAGCCTACCAGGCTCCTCTGTCCATGGGATTTTCAAGGCAAGAGTACTGGAGTGGGTTGCCACTGCCTAGGTATACATATATCCCCTCCCTTTTGAAATTCCCTCCCATTTCTTCTCCATTCCACCCCTCTAGATTGATACAAAGCCCCATTTTAGCTTCCTGAGACAAACAGCAAATTCCCATTGGCTATATATTTTACACATAGTAACGTAAGTTTCCGTGTTACACACTCCATACATCTCACCCTCTCCTCCCCTCTCCCCATGCCCATAAGTCTATTCTCTATGACTGTTTCTGCATTAAGTTCAGTTCAGTTCAGTCGCTCAGTCGTGTCCAACTCTTTGTGACCCCATGAACCACAGCACACCAGGCCTCCCTGTCCATCACCAACTCCCAGAGCCTACCCAAACTCATGTCCATCAAGTCGGTGATGCCATTTAGCCATCTCATCCTTTGTCGTCCACTTCTCCTCCTGCCCTCAATCTTTCCCAGCATCAAGGTCTTTTCAAATGAGTCGGCTCTTTGCATCAGGTGGCCAAAGTATTGGAGTTTCAGCTTCAACATTAGTCCTACCAATGAACACCCAGGACTGATCTCCTTTAGGATGGACTGGTTGGATCTCCTTGCAGTTCAAGGGACTTTCATGAGTCTTCTCCAACACCACAGTCAAAAGCATCAATTCTTCAGGGCTCAGCTTTCTTTATAGTCCAACTCTCACATCCATACATGACCACTGGAAAAACCATAGCCTTGACTACACAGACCTTTGTTGACAAAGTAATGTCTCTGCTTTTGAATATGCTATCCAGGTTGGTCATAACTTTCCTTCCAAGGAGTAAGCGTCTTTTAATTTCATGGCTGCAATAACCATCTGCAGTGATTTTGGAGCCCCGAAAATAAAGTCAGCCACTGTTTCCCCATCTATTTCCCATGAAGTGATGGGGCCGGATGCCATGATCTTAGTTTTCTGAATGTTGAGCTTTAAGCCAACTTTTTCACTCTCCTCTTTCACTTTCATCAAGAGGCTTTTTAGTTCCTCTTCACTTTCTGCCATGAGGGTGGTGTCATCTGCATATCGGAGGTTATTGATATTTCTCCCGGCAATCTTGATTCCAGCTTGTGCTTCTTCCAGTCCAACGTTTCTCATGATGTACTCTGCATATAAGTTAAATAAGCAGGGTGACAATATAGTTTTTACGTACCACTTCTCCTATTTGGAACCAGTCTTTTGTTCCATGTCATGTTCTAACTGTTGCTTCCTGACCTGCATAGATGTTTCTCAAGAGGCAGGTCAGGTGGTCTGGTATTCCCAGCTCTTTCAGAATTTTCCACAGTTTATTGTGATCCACACAGTCAAAGGCTTTGGCATAGTCAATAAAGCAGAAATAGATGTTTTTGTGGAACTCTCTTGCTTTTTCCATGATCCAGCGGATGTTGGCAATTTGATCTCTTGTTCCTCTGCCTTTTGTAAAACCACCTTGAACATCTGGAAGTTCACGGTTCAGGTATTGCTGAAGCCTGGCTTGGAGAATTTTGACCATGACTTTACCACCATGTGAGATGAGTGCAATTGTGTGGTAATTTGAGCATTCTTTGGCAATGCCTTTCTTTGGGATTGGAATGAAAACTGACCTTTCCCAGTCCTGTGGCCACTGCTGAGTTTCCCAAATTTGCTGGCATATTTGGTGCAGCATTTTCACAGCATCGTCTTTCAGGATTTGAAATAGCTCAACTGGAATTCCATCACCTCCACTAGCTTTGTTCGTCTCCATTGCTGCCCTGTAAATAAATTCTTCAGTACCATTTTTTCTAGATTCTGTATACATGCGTTGGAATACAATTATTTATTTTTCTCTTTTTGACTTGCTTCACTCTGTATAATAGGCTCTAGGTTCATCCACCTCATTAGAACTGACTCAAACGTGTTCCTTTTTATGGCTGAGTAATATTCCATTGTGTATATGTACCACAACTTCTTTACCCATTCATCTGTTGATGGACATCTTGGTTGCTTCCATGTTCTAGATATTGTAGATAGTGCTGCAGTGAACAATGGATATATGTGTCTTTTTCAATTTTGGTTTCCTCAGGGCATATGCCAGGGAGTGGGATTGCTGGGTCACATGGTGGTTTTATTCCTAGTTTTTTAAGGAATCTTTGTATCATCTTTCATAGTGGCTATATCAATTTACATTCCCACAAACAGTGGAAGAGCGATCACTTGTCTCCACACCTTCTCCAGCCTTTATTGTTTGTAGACTTTTGGATGATGGCCATTCTGACTGGAGTGAGGTGATATCTCATTGTAGTTTTGATTTGCATTTCTCTAATAATGAGTGATTTTGTGCATCTGTTCATGTGTTTGTTAACCACCTATATGTCTTCTTTGGAGAAATGTCTGTTTAGGTGTTTTTCCACTTTTTGATTGGTTGTTTGTTTTCCTGGTATTGAGTTGTATGAGCTGCTTGTATATTTTGAAAATTAATCCTCTGTCAGTTGTTTCATCTGATATTATTTTCTCCCATTCTGAGGGTTGTCTTTTTACCTTGCTTATAGTTTCCTTTGCTGTGCAAAAGCTTTTAAGTTTAACCAGGTCCCACTTGTTTACTTTTATTTTTATTTCCTTTACTCCAGGAGGTGGGACATAGAGGCTCTTGCTTTGATTTATGTCATCAAGTATTCTGCCTATGTTTTCCTCTAAGAGTTTATAGTTTCTGGTCTTACATTTAGGTTTTTAATCCATTTTGAGCTTATCTTTGTGTATGGTATTAGAAAGTGTTCTAATTTATTCTTTTTACACGTAGCTGTCCAGTTTTCACAGCACCATTTATCGAAGAAGCTGTCCTTGCCCCATTGTATATTCTTTCATCCTTTGTGAAAAATAAGTAGGTTCATGGTTTATTGCTGGGCTTTCTATCTTGTTCCATTGGTCTATATTTCTGTTTTTGTGCCAGCATGATACTGTCTTGATGATTGTAGCTTTGTAGTATAATCTGAAGTCAGGAAGGTTGATCCCTCTAGCTCCATTCTTCTTTCTCAAGACCGCTTTGGCTATTTGGGGTCTTTTGTGTGTTCCATATGAATTGTGAAATGTTTTGTTCTAGTTCTGTGAAAAATGCCATTGGTGATTTCATAGGGATCACATTGAATCTGTAGATTGCGTTTGGTAGGATAGTCATTTTCACAATATTGATTCTTCCTACCCAGGAACATGGAATATCTCTCCATCTGTTTATGTCATCTTTGATTTCTTTCATCAGTGTCTCTTAATTTTCTGTGTACAGTCATTTGTCTCCTTAGGTAAGTTTATTCCTAGATATTTAATTCATTTTGTTGCAGTGGAAAGTGGGATTGATTCCTTGATTTCCCTCTCTGATTTTTCATTGTTAGTATACAGAAATGCAAGTGATTCCTGTGTATTGATTTTGTATCCTGCAACTTTGCTAAATTCACTGATTTGTAATAGTAATTGCTGATACTATCTTAGGGTTTTTTATGTACATTATCGTGTCATCTGCAACAGTGAGATGACATCTTTTCCGATCTGGATTCCTTTTATTTCTTTTTCTTCTCTGATGGCTGTAGCTAGGACTTCCAGAACTATGTTGAATAATAGTGGTGAAAGGGGACACCCTTGCCGTGTTCCTGATCTTAGGGGGAATGCTTTCAATTTTTCACCATTGACAATAATGTGTGCTGTAGGCTTATCATATATGGCCTTTACTATGTTCAGGTAGGTTCCTTCTATGCCCATTTTTGAAGAGTTTTAATCATAAATGGGTGCTGAATTTTGTCAAAGGCTTTTCCTGCATCTAATATCATTTTTTTATGTTTCAGTTTGTTAATATGATGTATCACATTGATTTGCATACAATAAAGAATTCTTGCATCCCTGAAATAAACCCAACTTGATCATGGTGTATGAGCTTTTTGATGTGTTTGCTGAATTCTGTTTGCTAAAATTGTGTTGAGGATTTTTGTATCTATGTTCATCAGTGATATTGACCTGTACTTTTCTTTTTTTGTGTGTTGTCTTGTCTGGTTTGGTATCAGGGTGATAGTGGCCTTGTAGGATGAGTTTGGAAGTGTTCTTTCCTCTGCAATTTTTGAAAAGAGTTTTAGAAGTATAGGCATTAGCTCTTCTCTAAATGTTTGATGGAATTCTCCTGTAAAGCCACCTGGTCCTGGGCTTTTGTTTTTTGGAAGATTTTTAATCACAGCTTCAACTGCAGTGCTTGTAATTGGGTCATTCATAATTTCTCTTTCTCCCTGTTTTATTCTTGGAAGATTGAATTTTCTAAGAATGTGTCCATTTCTTCCAGGTTATCCATTTTATTGCCATACAGTTGCTCATAATAGCCTCTTATAATCCTTTGTATTTCTACATTATCTATTGTAACCTCTCAGTTTCCTTTCTAATTTTATTGATTTGATTCTTCTCTCTTTTGTTCTTGATGAGTCTGGCTAAAGGTTTGTCAGCTTTATCTTCTAAAAGAACCAACTTTTAGTTCTATTAATCTTTCCTATTATTTCTTTCAATTCTTTTTCAATATTTCTGCTCTGATCTTATGATTTGTTTCCTTTTCTAATTTTGGGATATTTTTTGTTCTTCTTTTTCCAGTTGTTTTAAGTGTAGTTAAGTTGTCGATTTGATGTTTTTCTTGTCTTTGAGGTAGGATTGTATTGCTATAACTTCCCTCTTAGAACTGCTTTTGCTGCATCCCATAGGTATTCAGTTGTCCATGTTTTCATTGTTATTTGTTTCTAGAAATTTTTTGATTTCTCTTTTGCTTTCTTCAGTAACCTGTTTGGATATTTAGAACATATTATTTATTCTCCATGTGTTTCTGTTTTTTTAAAAGTTTTTGCTTGTAATTGGTATCTAGTCTCATAGCTGGAGAAGGCAATGGCACCCCACTCCAGTACTCTTGCCTGGAAAACCCCATGGACGGAGGAGCCTGGTAGGCTGCAGTCCATGGGGTCGCTAAGTCAGACGCGACTGAGCAACTTCACTTTCACTTTTCACTTTCATGCATTGAGAAGGCAATGGCAACTCCAGTGTTCTTGCCTGGAGAATCCCAGGGACGGGGGAGCCTGATGGGCTGCAGTTCATGGGGTCGCACAGAGTTGGACACAACTGAAGTGACTTAGCAGCAGCAGCAGTCTCATAGCATTGTTGTCAGAGAAGATGCTTGATATAATTTCAGTTTTCTTAAATTTACTGAGGTTTGATCTGTGACCCAGGATGTGGTCTATCCTGGAGAATGTTCCATGTACACTTGAGAAGAAGGTGTATTTTTCTGCATTTGGATGGAATGTGCTGAAGATATCAATGAGATCCATCTCATTTAATGTATCATTTAAGACTTGTGTTCCTTATTATTTTCTGTTTTGATGATCTGTCCATTGGTGTGTGTGGATGTTAAAGTCTCCTACTATTATTGTATTACTGTCAATTTCTTAATGGCACCCCACTCCAGTACTCTTGCCTGGAAAATCCCTTGGGCGGAGGAGCCTGGTAGGCTGCAGTCCATGGGGTCGCTAAGAGTCAGACACGACTAAGCGACTTCACTTTCACTTTTCACTTTCATGCATTGGAGAAGGAAATGGCAACCAACTCCAGTGTTCTTGCCTGGAGAATCCCAGGGATGGGGGAGCCTGGTGGGCTGCCGTCTATGGGGTCGCACAGAGTCGGACACGACTGAAGTGACTTAGCAGCAGCAGCAGCAGCAGTGTTTGTCTTATGTATTGAGTGCGTTCTATGTTGGGTGCATAGATATTTACAATTGTTATGTCTTCCTCTTGGATTGATCCCTTGATCATTATGTAGTGTCCTTTCTTATCTCTTGTAATTTCTTTATTTTAAGGTCTATTTGTCTGAATATGAGGACTGATAGTCCAGCTTTCTTTTCCTTCCTGTTTGCATGGAATATATTTTCCATCCTCTCACTTTCAGTCTATATGTGTCTTAGGTCTGAAGTGGGTTTCTTGTAGACAGCATATATATGGGTTTTGTTTTTGTATCCATTCAGCCAATCTGTCTTTTGGTTGGAGCCTTTAATCCATTTATATTTAAAGTAATTATTGATATATATGCTCCTATTGCCATTTTCTTAATTGTTTGGGTGTGATTTTGTAGATCTTTTTCTTCTGTTGTATTCTTGACTATATAAGTCCTTTTAACATTTGATGTAAATCTGGTTTTGGTGGTACTGAATTCTCTTAACTTCTGCTAGTCTGAAAAGCTTTCTATTACTCCATCAATTTTGAAATGAGATCCTTGCCAGGTACAGTAATCTTGGTTGTAGATTTTTCCTTTCAGAACTTAAAATATATCCTCCCTTCCCTCCTGGCCTGCAGAGTTTCTGCTGAAATATCAGCTGTTAGATGCATGGGGTTTCCCTTGTATGTCACATGTTGTTTTTCCCTTACTGCTTTTAATATTCTTTTTGTGTTGTGGTTTAATCTTTGTTAGTTTGATTAGTATGTATCTTGGCATGTTTCTCCTTGATTTATCCTGTATGGGGCTGCTTACACCTCTTGGACTTGATGGGCTATTTCCTTTTCCATGTTAGGGAAAATTTCAACTATAATCTCTTGGAAAATTTTCTCATCCCTTTCTTTTTCTCTTCTTCTTCTGGGACCCCTATAATTCGACTGTTGGTACGTTTGATATTGTCCCAGAGGTCTCTGAGACTATCCTCAGTTCTTTTCATTCCTTTTACCTTATTCTGTTCTTCAGAAGTTATTTCCATCATTTTCTCTTCCAGCTCTCTGATTCGTTCTTCTGCTTCAGATATTCTGCTCTTGATTCCTTCTAGCATATTTTTAATTCCAGTAATTGTGTTGTTTGTTTCGGCATGCTTATTCTTTAATTCTTATAGAGCTTTGTTAGTTGATATTTGAATTTTCTCCATTTTGTTTTCAAGGTTTTTGATCATCTTTACTCTCATTATTCTGAATTCTTTTTCAGGTAGTTTGACTATTTCCTCTTCATTTATTTGGACTTCTGTGTTTATACTTTGTTCTTTCACTTGTGTAGTATTTTTTTGCCTTTCCTTTCTTTTTTTTGTTTGTGTTTGAGGTCTCCTTTTCCCAGGCTTCACGGTTGAATTCTTTCTTCCTTTTGGCTCATGCCCTCCTAAGGTTGGCCCAGTGGTTTGTGTAACCTTGTATATGGTGCGATTTGTGCTGAGATGTTTTGTTTGTTTGTTTGTTTTTCCTCTAATGGGCAAGGCTCAGTGAGGTTGGTAATCCTGTCTGCTGATGATGGGTTTGTATTTTTGTTTTGTTTGTTGTTTAGATGAGGTGTCCTGCAGAGGGTGCTACAGGTGGCTGGGTGATGCTGGGTCTTGTGTTCAGGTGGTTTCTTTTGTGTGAGTTCTCACTATTTGATACTCCCTAGGGCAGCAGCAGCAGGGTTAGTTCTCCAGTTATCTAGGGTCTTGCAGTCAGTACTCCCAGTCCAAAGGTTCAGGGCTTGACCTCTGTCAGGAATGAAGATTCCACAAGTGATTTGTTATGGCATTAAATGAGATTAAAACAAATACTCAAAAACAAGAAACCAAAGATGAACCCCAGGCAAATGGCAGTTACAAAATCAGGCAAATAATAATTAAAATAAGGGAATATACACATATACATATAAACCCATAAGCAAAATCAAAACAGTCCAATGAAAATAAAGTACAATAGATTGACCCAACAAACAAAAGAAACCAAAAATCATATCTACAATTTAAGAACAAAGCTTACTAAAGCACAAACTGGAAAACAAAACTAAAGCAAGATGGCAAGTGGAGAATAAAGCAATGAAAACAAAAGTAACAAATGTCATGAGAGGAAAGGAAAGAAAGAATAGATATGTAAAGTTAAATAGAGGTAGATAAAGAAGATTTATATACATTAAAGATTAACTGCAAGGGCGAAAGAACAGTAGGAAAAGCAAACAAAGGAATATATGTAGAATAAATAATAAAGCTTAAAAAATTAAAATAAAAAAGAAAGAAAAAAAAAAAAAAGGAAAACTCCACAGAACTGCAAAAACCCAACGCAGAGGCAGGAGGTTTATAACAACAGAAAAAGTGTGACAAAAAAAAAAAAAAAAAAAAAAAA